>NC_067226.1:12890000-13035000 GCF_019924925.1 Ctenopharyngodon idella
CACACAGACACACAAATTCTCCCTTTACTCTCCCATTTTTCATTCTTTCTCTTCATCTGCCTCATTCTTATTTTCTTTTCAACTCCTTCTCTCCATTTTGTTATAACAGTCTGGGGAGAACCACAGAAATCCTGAAAGATTCTTTTTCTTCCACTTATTTTATTCCTTCAGGCAGTGGAATTTACAGTAAATCTCTCCCTGTGTTGCTGCACCGCATTGGCTGTAATCTCCTTTCAATCTTTCTCTTTTCGTTCCCCACCCTGATCCCATGATCACGGTGATGTTCCAAGTCTTAAGTGGAGCTGAGCGCTCGTGTAAATCAAATTCCCTATGGTTTACCACATCACTGCGGTTACAGTCAGATGTACGAGCTCCTAACCCGTGACCCCACCTTAGATTTGAGACAAAGCTAATCACAGAGCGGGGTCACCCATGGGCCATTACATTTCTCACAAGCTTTAGCTCTGACCTTGTGTGTTCCTCTAAGAAGAGAAGTGACCTCTGTTCTGTTAGAAATAAGTGTGAACATGAATAAGTGTGAACAAGTTGTCTGCATGCTTGTATGCCTATAGTGAGCAATTTATGTTAAATTTGATTTTAACTTTTAAACTTGGCCTTAGTTCAAAACTAGTTTGGAATTCTCTCCAACATTTGTGTTCATTTGGTGTGCTGGAAGTGCTTTCACAGTCCCAGCAGGTGGAAAGGAGTGGAAACTGTCTGATGAAGTAGAACATTGTAATCAATGAGCAGTGTTGTAGGGTTGAGCTGTATACTAGTCAGTCTCTATACATCACACAGACTCTTTCCTAGTAGGTCTGAGCTTTCTCTTAGTAGGTGGTTAATTCATTAATTAAGTCTGATTTCTTGATAACCCCTATTGTCACAATTGTTATTGCCTGTTTATGGACTATTAGTATTGGATTTGTGATTGTACTCTAAAATGAACTTTGCATGTTTTCGTTTTGAGTACTGATAGGTCTTAAAAACTAGTACTTGGGTGCGGGTCATGTGTAGTGGTAGGGGGTTTCCATCATGGGGATAATGAAAATAATTTAATTAAAACACTGTTGCAAAAATTAATGTTGACAAATAACAATATGACATGAAAATATGAAAATACGACTAGAAAAATAACACTGTTAGATTATCAGTAATGCATCAATATTTTTGAAAAAGAAACATCTAAAAGGAATAGCTGATTTGTGAATAGGTGAAGCTGGAGAGTGAATGAACACCAGTAAACTGAAGCCCGTTCTATACAACACATCCTGTATGACATTAACCAGATATTCAGATATTATGACATTAATCAGATAATTCTAGATACACAACATAAATGTAACATTACAACGTGTATCTGCACAAAAGGATGCAAATGCAAGTGAACTTGTTACGTGCTAACCAGAATGTGTAACTCTGGCTGTGGATGCACTCTTCCAGTAACAGCGTGCTGAAATACGGGCAACTAAAGCATAAAGAATTCACAATATTCACATTATAATAATGTATGATGGATTGGCGCTGCACATCTTGCATTTAACTGTATTTACATCTAGTTTATCAAGTGATTCCAGACATCACTGAGTCATGACAAGAAAAAATAACTGCTGGATAATTTATCATCAATGTTTTTGAAAAAGAAACATCCAAAAGGAATTGACTGTTTCAAATAACCCAATCATAGTCAATAATGTTGGGCATTGCAGTTTCAGTTGATGCTGAAGAGTGAATGAACACCACCGGTAAATTGAAGTGCTTTCTGGTTAATAAACTCAACCAAACGCATTCTATATGAGATTAATCAGATATATACAAGATAAAAGTAATACTGCAACTTACATCTTCACAAAAGGATGCGAATGTGCATGTGAATCGTGCTCAGAACTCCCATTGTGGATGTGCTCTTCCCATAACAACAAAGCTGAAACACGGGCAACTAAAGCAGAAAGAATTTACAACATTCTTTTACAATACTGTTCTCATTATAATGTTATGTATATGCACATAACTGTATGCACTTAACTGTATTTCATGATCAAAGTGATTCCAGGCATCACTGCGCACTTTCAAATCCATAGTTCACTTTATTTTGCTGTCATGCTGTCATAACGCTAACCAGTCAGACCTCAGGTATCACCCACAATACCAAAAATCAGAAAAAATACATTTTTTAAAGTCACGGCGATCATCGTTTTCATGATTGATCGTCGCTGTTATGTCCGAGTGCTTCAGTAAGCCCTAGTATATATATGTGTTTACACTAGCACTTTAGAGCACTGTTCATTTTATCAAACAGCCAAAATGTTGCTTGTTCCTTTTATTTAAGTTCACATTTGTATTGCAATGAAAATACACTTCCATGTTTGCAAGAACTGCCATATATTTAGTTTCCAAATTATTCAGTTACCGCAGTACAGAAGCCTAATGCAAATGAATAGCATCTGTTTCACTCGCCCATTGAAATAAATCGGAAATCTTGCAACCATCTCCAGTTCCCATCTAGAACAAATGTTTTATATGGATGCGTTTTGATCTTTCCTTGAAATACAAGATTTAAAAGGCTGTTGAGAGAGTTAGTTAAATGTTCGGACTCTCATTGCATCCAAATAAGTATGTGTATTGCATTACCTTAATTGTGCTAGAGGAGCCTCCAGTAATCATGATTGTTACTGGTGTTTATATCTGATTCCAAGAACACATGTGTCATAAAAGGGATGGGCACTAAGCCATGATGAAAGAGTGAAATCTCAACCAATGCTGCATAAAGCACTCACTGCTGGAACAGACTATTCCCATCTTGAATGGGAGATCATAAGAACAAGCATGTAGGTTAAATACAGATAAAAAGGGACTCTTTTGTTTAATCATCTATCATTATGTGGCTATGCATCCATTACTAACAAATCAGCATTAAGTTAATCTTAATCTAGTATAAGAATCATTCATTTGGATCAACGGTGCCAGTGAAAAATTAGTTTCCCATTTTACCTATAATCATGCTACAGTTTGAGAGGTTGTTGACTTAAATGTGGTTTCGATGTATTTCTAATGTATTTCTCTGCTTAATATGTGTTAATTGGTCTCTGATTTTGGCCAGCCACTTTAAGTTTGAATGAATGACTCTACAGTAAAAGGAGTTTCTTGATTCAGAAAATATATGAGAGACAATCTCAGTGGGATAGTACAAGAAATAAGATTTAGATGCCAAGATTTAGATATCTATATTCTAGGAGCTTAATTTAGCGTACTAAAACAGTGTTATTAACAAACCAAACTTAGTAAACACCATACTAATAAAGCATACTACGTACAGAAAAGCAGATGAGGCCAGAATATGAACACAACACGTTTAATTACACGTTAAGCGTTTCCTTTATAATGGTTTTCTATGGGAGGAAAACATGTTATTAAACGCATTGCGTTCATATAGTCTGGGCTTGTCTGCTTTGCTGTACATAGTATGGTTTATTAGTATGATGTTTACTGAGTTTTGTCTTTTAATATTCCGATTGTCAAATATGTGGAAGTGAATGTGTTTTGTTGTTTAAACACCTTTAAAATGATCATGTTAGTTGATAAAACAGAGGATCTGTCGGATTTACGTCACGTAAATTCATCAGTTTTTCCCGAAATACATAAACGTAAGTGGCTGGTGAACTGGGAGAAGAGAGTAAACTTTATTGTTTCATACGCAATGTATTTGATATGAATAAAAAACTTTGTCAAATTATAATTAAAGGATTATTGCAGCTTCCATATCAGTGTATGGAATTTGCATTTAACAAACTATAAATGTATTTTTATATATAGCCTAGTACTTCATTTAAATGTCTGAAACCTCAAATAAACATTATGTGGTTGAAATCTCTGAATAGTTGTGAAATATGAAAAGCACTGAGCATGTCCATTTCTGGCTCAGTGCCAGCAGCGCAAAAGCAGGTTTGAATTAATCAGTGACGCACTGAACGTTTAATCACACCGGTGTGATTGTACTCGTTAAAAGGTTAAAATCGATCGCGTTTGGGGGGTAAAGGGGGGACAAATTGAAACTGAGGGGGCACAAATCAGATCTGAGGGGGCAATGCTCCCTTTTGCCCCCTCGTGGTGCCGGGCCATCTCAAAATGCTTTTATGACATGAAATTAATGTAAACACAGTCAGTTAGATGTCTTAAGGGATTAAACAGACAGGACAAAAACAAAGTATATTTCAAAAGAGATCTGTGCATTATTGTGAACGCAGATTATTCTTCTGCTGTCTATGATGACAAAAAAATCACTCAAGCTTTTGAATGGAAAACGTTCAGATCCTCTTAAATACTGAAAGCACTCTTTGTTTATTGCTTGTAATGTTTTGTTGTTCCTCTTTATTATTCTTTATTAGACTACTTGCTTTTATGTTTTGAAGCTGTTTATAGCCTATATTTAAAAGTCTTAACATACAATATTATTAATTATTTTTTTAAATTAGTAATTATTTTAAAAGTGCTTATAATTACATAGACTATGTATCAAATAAATAAAAAAATAAGGTTACAAAACTAATTAATTAATAAGAAAAAAAGTGGATCAAGAATCGTTTTGGAATCCCAGAATCGGAATCGGATCAGATTTTGAGGTGCCTAAAGATTCCCACTCCTAGTTTTAAGTGATGAGTGGATTCTAACTCAAACGCATCTGATTGGCCATTGCGTTCAAGAGATCAACAAACTTGTCTATGATTAGCTACATTGCTCACCACTACACGTAATATGCTATGTAACATGCTCTAATAGAAACAATTAATGTTCTCCGGAGCACAAACACAAATACCCACTGGAGCGTTTGCCAAATCTGTTTCGCCAGTATGATATTATAATGGTATCAACTGAGGGTGCTCTTGCTGAACCAGGTCTGGGAGGGTTCAGTAGCCTGCACATCTGGATTGGCACCAATTGTTTTTAAAGTGGTGGAAGAATTAAGTGATGGAGGTGTATATATTACAAAGTGATCCATTCTGTCGAGCTAAATGTATAAGTTATTATCAAGTAGCGTTTTCAAGTTATAGCACTCATACAGTAGTCTTTAATAACGATCACATCACATTGACGGTATCATACATCCATGTGACTGCACATGCAGCAGGTGGATGCATGTTTTTTTTTTAATTTTTGTTAAGCTGTAATGTAATTATCTTTTTAAACCCAAATATTATATTTAAATTCGACCATGTGATTTTTTTTTTTTTTTTTTTAACCCATGTTTTAATTTTTTAACAAAAAATCAAAAATTAATTGGCGGACTCCCAGTTGAAGACCCTTACATGTGCAGCAGAATCTCTGTGCAACTGACTAGCTGCAGAATTTTTAACTAACATATGATCCTGTAGGATTTCTTTAGCAGGATCAATTTTCTAGGAGAGAGAGGTCAACTCAAGGCTGGATGGAGGTGAATGAGTTCAATAGAACTTGTACTGATGGGTTACAACTGATTTAATGTTTTGACTGCAGCTGTCACCATCAAAAAGCGGTCTGGAAGCTCATTAGTAAGAAGTCAACACAATATGCCATAGTTTGTTAAACAGAGTTGGCAGTTTGTTAACATTGAACTTTTTTACGATGACTTCCTTTGTAGGATCTCCTAACCCAGCAGCACTGTAATTAGTGTGGCTGACCCTAGGGTCACCAGAAGCAGGCCTGTGTTGATAGCACCTGGGCAGGTAACTAAGGACACTCCATCAGCACCCTTTCAGCTTTCATCGAGCATTGCGCTTGATGAGAGAGGGGGATGGATTGCGAGCGTTTTCCTGGGCACTCATATTAAGGGTCAGTGTGGTTTGCCAGGGCTGTTAGAGCAGGAATTTTGATCTAGTCTTGCCAAATGAACACTAAATGCCCCTTTTAGGGGACATAATTCCTTTCTGTGGCAGCACCTTTGGCACATCGCCTAATGCACCCTGCCCTCTTCCATATATAGTGAATTCAGGAGTTTCTGTAATGTAATGAGGCCAGTGTGATGTTAGGATGCTCATGGAGTTCAACCACAAGTTTTTATTTTTTTTTAACTTATTTTTTATTTATTTACACATTTTTGGGTTATTTACACATTAAGGTGGAATTTACCATTAAACAAAAGCTAATAAAGATTTTGAGCTCACAAATAAATCAGGGATCAGACACTTCTCCACCACTAGAGATACTGGGTGGCTCTTGTTTTTGTCACTATGCCTATGAAGGGAAACTTTCAGAATACAAAGCATTTCCATTTGGCTTTGAAAAGAGTGTGAAATGCCAGGCACCTCTTCGACTAAGAATAGCTGAGTGTTTGACGTCAAACACGACTTCATGTAGAAATGGATAAACAATAAAAGTCAGAAAGTGCTTTTGAGAAGTTTACTCATCCAATCTTTATAGTGATTTTCTATTTCTGGCATGGATTGAGGATGTAAAGAGCAAGGGGCATGTAGGTGGATATATTTTCCTGTTGCAAAAAATAATAAAGATATATATAACAAATCTGTTCAAACATTTGGGGTCGGTAAGCTTTTTTAAATGCTTTTGAAAGAAGTCTCTTATGCTTAACAAGGCTGCATCTATTTGATTAAAAATACAGGAAAAACAGTAATACTGAGAACTATCATTACAATTTAAATAACTGTTTTCTATTTCTATTTTTAACATGTAATTTATTACTGTGTTGGCAAAGCTGAATTTTCAGCATCATTACTCCAGTCTTCGGTGTCACATGATCCTTCAGATTCTAATATGCCAATTTGGTGCTCAAGAAACCAGCTGGTCTCATGGAAAGACATACCTGTGGGAACGTTTTTGCGAGTCGCAAAAATACGTACCAATACGTACATATCACTGCAGTTTCCAACAGAAATGAACACTAGAGGCAGTAAAACAGCAAGCGCCTTTAATCGTTTTCATACACAGTTACGATTACAGGGACAGATTATGGATTAATAAAGACCTGTTTTTACATCTCCTTGCACAATATTATGTTATAACTTCAAAACGCTTTTTACCAAAGTGCACGATTTGTAAACGAATATATTTTGGATTTTGCATCTGTTAACCAGCTCCATATGTTTCACTTTTCCGACATAACAAGCTAGCTTGGTAGCTCAGCTGATACGGAGTTGGATTTAGGATGAGGAAGCCTTGGGTACGAATCCAGGGAAAAATGGGTCACGGTAAAAGAGTTGAAAGATTAGAGATCAAAACAAGCTAAAACGGCACGATTACGCATGCTTTTTAATATTCTAGTAATATGCATGCTAGTAAGCAACTAGATAAAAGACCCTAAAATAGTGTTACCAAAATTTTTTTTTCTTTTTTAATTTTTGATATTAGAGTCAGAAAGCAATGTGAATGCCATTTAAATAATGCTTCTGCAATGACCCTAATGTGGAAGAACCTCTTCTTCTTGACTGTCCATATTTGCAGTGCTTTAGGATAGTTAAACATTGTGTGTGTGTGTGTGTGTGTGTATTTCAATTTATAAGCTCAGTGGCATGATGAGCACTAGACATTAGAAAGACATAGAAATTCTGCTCACTCAGAGCCTGTGGTGCAGGCTGGGCATTCAGACTCTGATTGGTTGTCATTGTGATTGCATGGTCATGTGAATACCTGTGGAGTCTACAAATGTGAATGCGTATCATCCCATGCATATCAATGGGTAAGTGGTTAGTCATCCACAGTTTGCCATAAAAAGGACAGGTAAAAATTGTACACAACTTTGATATGGGGAATGAGAAACAGATGGAGACCAAGGAAAAAAGTCTCTAAAATGCAAATTGCTATGCTGCGTCCTTAGAGCTGAGAATGACCTGTCATTGTGGAAATTGAATGAATATGATAATAGCCATTAAAGAAAGCATCCGTCTTCCTGATGGTAAAACTCCACTAAATGCAACTCTCTCACACTGAGATGTGCTGTAATTGAAAAGCTCAAGCAACTGGATCAGAAGCTTTTCAGCAAGGGGGTGTTTACACTTGATTGATCAGATCTGTTCATGAAAAGACCAAGATTTATTTGCGGAGACACTTTTGTGTGGCCAGGTGTGAGTGGAATGTGTGTACCTAATTAGATCCAGTTGATCATAACGCCTAAATTGACCAAGTATAAATACATGGTATGTTACATCAAGTGTCTCATTTGTGCTTTTACATGTGTTTTGTGTGTGTGTGTGTTTTGACACAAGTATTTTCTTTTGTTTGGTTACCTTAGCCTTCAAGACAGTTGTCTGTGTGGCAGTTCTGATCAAGCGAGTTTTAGTTGTATTAGGGTCTTTCCTCTGTGTCACTGAGCTATTAAGGGCCAATAACACACTTCATTACTGTCATTTGAGCTTTAATTACTTACTGCCCTTAGCGGGCCGTACAGTCAGGTGCATGGAGCTAATTAACAGACTGTAATTAGTTTGCTTAAGATGAAAACGGTGCACCTTGAAGTTGCAGAGGAGCACCTCCAACCTCCACTGTGCCCCAGAACCTCCCATTCCCATATATATACAAGGAGTCTTACTGACCCCTAATTTTTGAATGGTAATGTTGGTTGAAATGCTCCTTGGGGAATGGGAGTTTCTGGGGTGCGATAGAGGTTGGAATGGGAGGCTATTTAGCAAGGGTGCTTTAAATTTAGAATTTTCTGTTCATCAGAGAATCCTGGAAGAAATGCGTCACACTTCCAAAAAAATATTAAGATATTAACATTGTTAAAAATATTAACATTGTTGTCAACATTGATGATGGTAATAATAATAATCACAGAGAAAAAAAAAAAAAAACATTGTAAAATATATTAAAATTGAAAACAGTTGTTTTATATTGTAATAATATTTCTATTTTCACTGTATTTTTGTTTAAGCAAATGCAGCCTTGGTGAGCACAAGAAGCGTTTAACAATCTTACCAGTTTCAAACCTTTAAACAGTAGTATATAGAGAAACCCATTTGTTTTTAGTTATAAATATTTTTTTTTTAGAAAGCATAAAAAAATTAAAAAAAAAAGAATAAAATAATATTAATGTAGCTCTACTGTCTCCAGATGGCTTGTTGGCATAGTGATATGATCAGCCATAAAAAGTGTGGGCTATCCAGGTTCAATCTCTGCCTGCATAAAGATTTTTTTTTTTTTAATAATCCAAACAAAGCTGCAATTGGAATCTGTTTCCTGATAATTTTTAACGTTTTAACACCTGTTTATGTGTGAATATGTGGCCTTGCACCATGGATTAGTGTGCTTAGTGCTAAAGGTAATGGACAGGCAATCTCATGAGTTAGTTGCAGAGGGGACTAAACTTCACCTTCACACACGGAGACTACTGTTAATCTACTGCTGAAATCTGCTGCACAAAGACGTTCTCTCTCTCTCTTTCTGGCTATCTTCTCATTTGATGGGGGATTAAAACACACACACACACACACACACACACACACACACACACACACAAACACACGTGTGGCCATGTGGCATCTGGCTATGGTAGATAAGGCAACTGTTGATTAGTGCTATGAATGTCATCTTTGACGGAGAGCAATGAGAAGAGGGTCATAGACATGGTGACTCTGCAGTCTGACTCTAGCAATCTCTCCGCTTTTTTTTTTTTTTTTTTTTTTTTTAAACCATATTGACATAATTGTTTATATTAGATATATTTTCCTGCTTGACATATCCTTGGACAAACTTTTAAACACTTTGAATCCCGCTGAGATTCTCATTACAGTAAATTGAGAATTACTTTTAAATAACTAATAATTTTCATCCCTTCTGTGTTCATCATCTTCCTTAGACTCTTGAAAAGTGATGCGCAGAGCTATAACAGCGACTTGGTCTATTTTTAAACAGTTACTGAAATAATAAAATAAGGTTGTGTTTGACAGAGATGGATTGAAAGTGATATAAATTTTATTTTGTTTCATTTTATTTGATCTTATTCTAGGTATTTGTATAGATATGTAAATGTTTGTGGATGTGTATATACTTTACTTATGCTTTGGCAGTGTACTTTTTACTGTTCTAAAAAAACTCCAATCTGAGCGAGCGAGAAAGAGACGGAGTGTGTGTGTGTGTGTGTGTGTGTTATTACCTGTGTCATTCGTGGCTCTCAGCAGTGTTGATCAGTAGCCCCGCTAAATAGTGAAGCTGTTAGTTTAACTACATTGATCTCTTGAGATTATAGTGTCACTATTTAAGGTAAGGTAGGTTTTCAGAAGCAAAACTATAATATTGATCAAGTAAAGCAGCAGCACTGGCAACAAGGGTCTGCGTGAGAGAGCATTTGACTCTGAGCCTTACATAAATATTATGACTCATATTATTACAGTATGACTGGACAGTTGCCTTATTTAACATTCTCACAGCTACAAAAAAATTCTGTGCTTTCAATAGATAACCTCTTAAAAAACAAAATTACTTCATAACTGTGCAGTTTGTTTTTACAAGTGTTCATCAGTTTTATAATTGGCCAGTAATTACCATTTTTATTTGATTGTTAATTTGTAATCAAATATGATTATGCTCCCACACAGCTCTCTTAATAATATATCTGAATGAAGCTATGTGATGCATACAACGCAAATAAAAATTATTTTAAATCAGTTCACCCATGAAGATAATCAGTAATATTAATAGCATGTAAATTAGTATAGCTTTTGAGTTCTTTCTTTCTTTACCCTTTATTTAACCAGATAAAACTTTCTGAGATTAAAAATCTCATTTACAGAAGTGACCTGGCCAAGATGAGCAGCACAGCATTCTTAAAAAAACCCCCACATCAAACACAGTAAAGACACAACAGTTCAAATCTAAAACATTTACAAATCATTTCTTCCTTTAACAGCTCGCTAATAAAAGTGTTAATTGACACCGGGGTCTGTAATTTCAAGTAATTTTGTAAAAAGTTCCAATCATTGGGTTCCGCGTACCGAAAGATTTATGTTGAGTAAGGGAGCAAAGATATGGAGGTAACTGGCCCAAGATGGATTTGTAAATAAACAGGTACCAGTGCTTACGTCTGCGTGTTGATTATGACGACCAACCGACTCTGTTATACAGCTCACAATGGTGAGTGCTGTAATTACAATTTAATATAAACCTAAGTGCACCATGATATAAAATATCCAAAGAATTTAAGTTTGGTAGTTGCTGATTTATACAGAATATCTCTGTAATCAAGGACGGGCATAAAAGTAGCAGAACCTAATCTTCTTTTTGCTTCGAAAGAGAAGCAGGGTTTATTTCTAAAATAAACCCCCAGCTTTATTTTTAATTTAGTCCTTAACTGATCAACATGAGTTCATTTTTATTGATGCTATTGGACAAGTCATAACCAATTTAAGCTATTTTCTGTAAATTGTTCATGGCAAACTGCTTGTAGAAAGCCTTTGTAAATTGTGAGGCCACAGAAGAGTATCAGCTTAATGTTCACTCCAATTACAACTACATCAGTTTTTATTACGTTCTATATCGAATGGGTCCATTATCGCTGTGTTGTGGGACTGCTTGTTTTAAGATGTCTGTTCCGAACAGCTGAAGGAAATGCTATCAGAATGTTATTAAAAAAATAATAATGTTAAAATGTCAACTAATACACACACAAACACAAGCACACACAGATATAATAATAATAATAATAATAATAATAATAAATAATATCATCTCTAGTAGGGCTGCCCGATTATGACAAAAATCATAATTGTCGATTATTCCCTTGAAATTGTAATTGCGATTTAATTACTATTATCACAATTTACATTGAATAATGTTTTGAATAGCTTTATAACATTGTTTGAAGCAAGTGCATGCCATATATTTATATGAAAATAAACAAGCTGGAAACACTCTTCCTGAAAACTTTTATTGCTTTTCTATAGCATTAAGCCTCAAAAATTAAAACAGTGGGGAAAAAAAACCCTTAAGATAACCTGTAGAAAGAAAAAAAACACACATCTTAAGCACACAGAATAATGTAAATGGACATATTTTAAAGTTTTTCATTGTTGAGGGCAAAGATTCCTGGTGTCAGGTATATTCTAACAACATGTGTTCCTTGGTTACATTAGACCTGCACTCAGCAGCAGAAGTCAGATCCCCTTCCAGAGGTAAACAGAGTGTGCTTAGCCACAGGAGGAGACTCAAGCCTAAAAATCAAATCAGATCTCACTAGCCCTGGCCAAGACTTGTGGGTATGTGTGTCAAATAACTGGGAAAGTGACAAGTGAGATTTAAACAAGAGCATCAATTTTCTTTACTGATGACAAACTGTTATTCTTCATTCTTCTCCCTCATTGATCTTTTAAGATCACATGCTACAGTACATTATGCTGCCTACAGTATAATTTCTCTTCTACTGCCAACTGATTTGATAAAGTCATATTTTAATTGGATTGTAATCCATCTATTGACTAGCAGATGGATCACAGCTCAAAAAATCTCAACACTATAGAATTGTCATATATAATGGAATAGAATAATTTGTACAAGCATCAATTCAATTGATGAGGAAGCATCAATTCAGAAAGTGACAATGACTGTTTCCAGACAAATCTGCAGACTCCATTCTTTTGAAGAACTCTCGAGGAAAAACGGTATACTGTCATATGTAGCCTATAGTATTTATTATGTGATTCAACGTTGAAATATTTCTCTAAACTTGCAGCCAACAATCTGAGCAGCTTGTGTTAATCAGTTTTTATTTATTTATTTTTATTTATTTATTTATTTTTTATAAATAAGATCATTCTTCTTTCCAGAACCTTCATTTTCCCTTTAGCCTTTAGAGGAGTATAGAAATACAGGCTGCGCTGCAGTCAGAAATTCCATGCTTTCATTTACATCCCTCCCACACTCAGGTTTGCTTTTCCAAAGCCATCTCCCATTTTCCAAAGATATCTTCCCCTGAGGATCATAGTGCCACATTCCTATAAGGCTGCCATTAGTGTCCCTATAGCATGCTGGGTATATAGTGCATGATGGTGAAGACTGGAGTAATAATGATGAGTCTCTCTCTATTATGGTGATACCATTTTTTTAAATTTAAGAATAATTTCAGGTTCAACTCCCTTAGAACCCAGCTTTTAGACTACTTTTTAAAAGTTGGTAAGATTTTAAAGTCTCTTATGCTCACCAAGGCTACATGTATTTGATCAAAAGTACACAGTAATATTGTGAAATATTATTACAAATTTAACTGTTTTCTGTTTTAATATATTTCATTTATTCATGTGATGGCAAAGCTGATGAAAAATAAAGGGAATCATTATTCCAGTCTTTAGTGTCACATGAAATAATTCTAATATGCTGATTAACATACTGATTTTGTGTTTTTTTTTTTTGTTTGTTTTTTTTTTGTTTTTTTTCAGGATTCTTTGTTGAATGGAAAGTTTAAAAGAACAGCATTTATTTGAAATTGCAGTCTTTACTGTCACTTTTTAGTCAATTTAGTGTGTCCTTGCTGAATAAAAGTAAGTAGTAATAATGCCTCTCTCCAAAAAAAAAAAAAATCTTACTGACCTCAAATGTTTGAAAGTAGGGCTGTAACAACTAATCAATAAAATCGATAGTAATCGATAATGTAAATCATCGACAACGAATGTCATTACCGATTAGTCGCGTCTGCCCACCATGCACGGAAAACTTCCGCCAGTCGCACCAAATTACAGCATGGAATAATGCATTTCTATGGACAAAATGCATCTAAAAATAGTGGAGGAAACAAAGTGATCTGCTGCGGGAAAGGTACGTGATCCAAGCAGCCCAAAACATGAGAATTCTTTATTTTAAGCTTCAAGCTAATGCATTAGCAACATGGCTTGCCCTGTCAGGTACTTTGATAGATGCGTGTCCTGTTTAATGTGTGATATGTTTTCTCATCGCAAAACTTTAATTTTACGGTTATATCCTTAACCGTAAGTGTTACAAATTCACGTATTTCCATTTTGCATGAAGGCTTGTCCTGACAGTCTGTGTTAAACTTCAGATTCTTCAAGAACGAGCGCCGGTGCGCACATGTGCGTCAAACAGACGGGAGACAGTTAATATTTAAAAATATTCATTTATCTGTTGTTGGATGTTAAATTTAGGTTTAAAAGTTGACATGTAATTCAAGTATTTTATGAGAGTGGTAACTGTAAAGGGAAAACAGCGTGTAATTGAATATAAATGTAAGATGTTTCTTACATTTACAGGATAAAGAAATGACAGTTAACACGTTACTGTGTCCAGAGTGAATATGTGTTCCTGCAGAACATTCCTCTTACCTGTTAACTTGGGGTTTGTGTTTTTATTTTTCTTTATTATCATTTTCATTTTAATGTAGGGATTTAAATTGTCCTTTTGCTTTATATCTCTTTTGCATGCAGCATAGATATAGATATATTCACTGTTTTTTCATAGCATTCATTTGGCACGTTTGTGTGAAGGACAGCATTGGGTAGGGTGTCTAATAGTGTGTTTTGTCAATAAAATATAAAAGAAAATTGGGCTTAATCAATGAAATAATCAGCCAACCAATTGATTATCAAAATAATTGTTAGTTGCAGCCCTATTTAAAAGGTAGTATGTTGTCTCATCTGATTCTATGAGATTTTATCTAGTGTTCAACATGGTTTAATTAAAATATTATTATATTTGTTAACCAATTAATTAAAATATTTTTTTAAAGACTTTTAAAAGACAGACAGTAGACAGATGCATTCATTTTCATAATTAATTATTCATTGTATGCATGTTTGTGTTAGACAACAAAGGAAGAGAGAGTGAGCAATCTCTCATATTTAATTCTGCATTTTGATTGACAGTTTGTCATGAGCTGCAGTTGTCGTGTGAGGTCTAAGTGTGTGTGACTAATCTACCTGTCAAAAGATGCTCGTTTATTTTACCATTAATAGACACTGTGGCTTCCACGAGCCAGTATATGTCTGCCCTGTCATGAGGAAGAGTATGTGCAGATGATGTGCATGTGTGTCTGAGATTTTGACTGTTTTCACTTTAATGAGCACACATGAATGCCTGCATTTGACCTTCAAAAGAGCTGCTGACAGATTCATCTCTGTCTCGCTCTCCTGCTCACACACTCACACACAGGAAACATTTACGGAGACTTGACACATTTTACTTGACACAAACTTCACTGATCTTAGTCCTGTATGTTTTATGTTTTCCAGAGGGAGACTAATGACTATTTGCATGTTTTATAGCTCTAGTTGAAGTTTTATTTATTTATTTATTTTTTTAATACTATATTATATTTTTAAAGCATTTCTTGATTGATTCATTTTTATTTTTGAAGCATAATGTTTCAGTGAGGTACATATAGCAAAAGGGATTGTAACAGGTTTTTGTGGAAAAATCCCCAACCAGGAACTTGACTGTTAACTTTAAAGGGATAGTTCACCCAAAAAGGAAAATTTGATGTTTATCTGCTTACCCCCAGGGCATCCAAGATGTAGGTGACTTTTAGGACATCAATGTGTCGTCACGAGCCACAGGGTTTAATTTGGATTTGTCTGTGCATGTTTTTTTGACTCTTATATTTGGAGTTACCATTGACAAGCATTATACGACTGACAGACCGCAACGGTTGGAGTTAAAAATCATCATTTGTGTTCTACTGAAGAAACACAGTCACCTACATCTTGGATGCCCTGGGGGTAAGCAGATAAACATCAAATTTTTATTTTTGGGTGAACTATCCCTTTAAAGGGCCCACTGAAGTGCCTTAAAACGTGCAGCATTATTTAATGTGTTGACGTAATTTCCACTGAAACAGGAAGACAGGGCGGGATACATATATTTTAAATTTCCTCCTAATCTGTAACTGTTTCTCCTCCTACTCCCTGTGTTGCTTTAAAATATAGCATTCTGTATAAAATTCATATAGGTCATGCGTTTTGTGGTCTGCATTTGATTGGACAGAAAATCTGATTAGAAGCTTAAGTGCAGCGTGATGTCATCAAAATCATTGATCCATATTGGCAGAAGTGAGAGACTGTAAGTTTTGAATGCTAACATCTTCTAAATGCAAAATAAATGCAAACCAGACCGAAGTGACAGAACCCTGACAGTTTTAGCTTTAGGTAACGAGAACAACAATGATCATTAATAGACATTATAAATAAGAACATTATGAACATTGCGATTAAGAATATTTAACTGTGTAAAGCCACAGTTATAGTATAAAACAGCCAGGCTCTTTGCTCATGGTATTGACAGCCCACCTCAGACTCCATAATTACCAGAGGGAAACCCCCAGCACACCACTGTCTCACACCTGAAGCCCCCATGTGTCCCCCTTTAACAGACACTAATGAGGAGATCATTAATTAAGGCCAAAACGAGCATCTCTGAGCTCTTGCACCATGAGGAAATCAATTAAGGGCTACACACTCGCTTTTAATTAGGCTGTCAGGAACAGGGATAGAGACACCCATTACATAGGCCTCTGGAGGTAATAAAAGGGGGTCTTCTTCTAGCCTAAATGTACATGTGGTGGGGGAGAAAGGATGACTTGTGTCATTCCTGTTTAAAGTGTTAGTTCACCCAAAAATTAAAATTATCCCATCATTTACTCACCCTCAAGCCATCCTGTATATGACCATCTTCTTCCAGACGAACACAGAGTCCACCAGAAGCTAGTTATTTGAATTTATAAAGTTTTAATTTTAAATATATTACAAAAAACACATTGCTTCAATTCGAAAGGCCTTTATTAACCCCCTGGAGTGTATGGATTATTTTTTTGTAATGGATGGAGGAATTTTTTTGGGCCTCAAAATCTGGCCCCCCCTTCACTACCATTATAAAGCTTGGAAGAGCCAGGATATTTTTAAATATATCTCCGACTGTGTTTGTCTGAAAGAAGATAGTCATGTACACCTAGGATGGCTTGAGGGTGAGTAAATCATGGGATAATTTACATTTTTTGGTGAATTATCCCTTTAAGGCCCATCTTTGTGAAGAGATTAAAGCAGCACTAACAGTCCCGACCTGCTGCTGTTGATGAAAATTTGCCACCCACTTGTGGGTCTACCACACTAACTGATTAAACATGGAAGACGTGGGATCAATTAAATTGGCTGCCTGAAACATTTCTCAGTTATTCCCTGTCACATATTTTGATAGCTAATCAATGTGAAGCTCATAAAACAGTAACAGTGCATCCAGGGCTGAATTATTATTATTATTTTTTTTTTTTTTTTTTTTTTTTTTAAATACAAGTAAAATTAAAACTGAATCTTAGTGGATATATCTTAGGAGTTTGAGTAACTTTACCTATGCTGTAAAGTGCTTTTGTCATTCATTCCTCTCCCATTTTGGCCGATGAGAGGTGGAGTGTGCTTCTGTGCGTATGCCAGGATCTGCTACTGCAGCCAACACATTGCATATTGCTGTGATTATGATTAATGTTAATATGCCATACTTTCCTCCACTGGGGCCCTCTCTCAGCGTTGGGGGTAGTGGTTAAGGCTCATGTAAGCCTGTGCTACAGTCTGACCCTCTCTACATCATAAAGCATTGTAATAGGCTGAACTGGGATGTGATCATTGTAATCCTACAATAATAATATATTGCTTTGAGCTTCATATATTGGCCCGTTTTGCGAGACTTGTTTAGATTAGTATTTTCTGTAATGATCCGCATGCAGAGCTTTCTGCAGGGTCTACAGACAGCCAGGCTTCATAAAGCATTTTGATGTATGTCTGCTACTATAGGTAAAAGATGGGTTTGACCTCATTTGTCACAGAAGTGCCACATAAACGATCACAGTGTAAATGTCTTCTGTAAATGGCTTGCTGGAGGATGTTCTGGAAGAAAGATCTATCTATCTATCTGTCTGTCTGTCTGTCTGTCTGTCTGTCTGTCATATTTTGGTAACAGGGTTGCAGAAAGCTTTGTTTTTAAGGTTGTGAATCTCACAGAAAATGAATAGCAAATAAAACAGCTCATATAAATTTAGTTTGACCTCCTGAGGATTATGATCAGCATTTTCTGAAGGTTAAACTCCTCATTTCACAGTCCATTTGTTGCAGGTCTTATTTATTTATTTTATTTTTGTGGAGAATGCCTTTTATCTTTAACATTGAAGACCTCTATTAGTAAGGTGTGTTTGTTGTTTTCATTTACAAAATCCTGAATACTGAAGTTGAAGTATCTAAACAACCCTGTGAATAATTTGCAGTGTTCGTGTGTTAATTACAGAATGAACCAAAGTGGTAACACTTTAGATTACAGTCTGCAAAGTACTGCGTAATTAAAACAAATTTACACCGTAACTTTCGGTAATTATAGTGTACCTGTAAAGTACTTGCGTGTAAGTATAAGGGAACAATATGTAAAGTTTTAGGAATAAAAGGGGTAACAACCAGGAAAATTAACAAATTATTTAGGTAACACTTATTTCAGGGTCTTTTAACTAGTTGCTTATTAGCTTGCATATTACTAGAATATTGGCTGTTTATTAGTACTTGTTAGGCACATATTAATGCCTTATTCTGACCTTATTCCACATTCTTAATCCTACCCTAACAAACCTAACCTAACCAAAACCAAACCAAACCAAACCTAAACTTAACAACTACCTTGCTAACTATTAATAAGCAGTAAATTAGGAGTTAATTAAGGGTAAAGTCGTAGTTAATAGTGAATATGTGTTCCCTAAAGTGTTACCATTATTTATACTGTAAGTATTTTAGAACTAAAGGTGTACTTATTCTGCTATTATGATAAGCAGCAATCTTACATTTTGGAGCATGCGTACCTTTTGTAATAATAGTGTATATATAGGCATATAGGCTTTTTAAAAATTACGGGGTACATATCTGTGTATTTATACAGTAATTTTTTTTGTTAACAAAAGTGCACTGATTAAGTTTGTTCTTCCGTATTTTAAGGCAAGTAAAACAAGAACTATTGCAACTTTGTTTAAATACTGGGGAAATATAAGCCTACTATTTCTCCATGTAGTTACAGGGTACTTGCTTGTTACCACTTGCTTGTTACATCGGGCTGTAAATTACACTTAGCCTGTTACTACATGCAACAAGAGTATATTTCCCCAGTATTTAAAAAAAAAAAAAAAATGCAATAGTTTTAGTTTTACTTGCCTTGTAATATGTAAGCCTAACAGCTGCACTTTTGCAAATTTATTTATCAAAAATAAATAAATAAATAAATACTGCATAAATGCACAGATATGTACCCCATAATTTTTAAAAAGCCTAAATGTATTGGAACACTATTATTACAAAAATGTATGCAGTGTATGTTCTCGCTAAATTGCTCCAAACGTAAGATTGTTGCCTGTCATAATAGTAGAATAAGTACCTCTTAATTCTAAAATACTTACAGTATAAATAATTTGTTAATTTTCCTGGTTGTTACCCTTTATTTCCAAAACTTTACATATTGTTCCCTTATACTTACATGCAAGTAATTTATAGGTACACAATAATTACCAAAATTTATGCTATAAATTCATTTTAATTACACAGTTTGCGGGCTGTAATCTACAGCGTTACTCCAAAAGTTGTATTGTGAAAATAATTATTTAGTTTTGTAGAAATGCTGAAATCCTTAGATTCCAACAGCTTCCTTGCAGAGTACAAAGAGAATGTACAGTATTGTCATGTCAGCAGCTATGATTATTAGGGTCACATTGGGTTAACTGTCCACAGTGTCCAGCGACCTCTGACCTCTCTGACAGTGAAAGATTAGTGCTGAAATGCAGTGGTTTTATCCATTTTTAAATTCTCCTTCACCTCCTTTGTGTCTCATTTCACCTCCTCTTGTACTACACACCTCTTTTCCCTCTACAGGGTTGGGACATTTATTTTTTACATTATCTTTTCTTTCTGTGTTTTATTATAGTTCTTTCTGCTCCACAACAGTAAAATGCACTTATTAATGGCTTTCAGCAGATCTTCAATGAAATCTTTGTTCTTTGTGTAAAAGACTATGCAGGTTCTTTTTTAATCAATTATGCATTTGACAGTATGCAATCACAATCTTGATGAAGCTGATGAATTATGCACGCTCATCTAATTAAATCTCTGTCTCGTTTCATCTTTTCTAGCTCACTTAATCTTGGTTTATTCTAATCTCTTGACATCTTTTTTGCTCTTTATAATCTATAGCTTTATCTTTTCCACAGTGAGGGAGTGGCTGAATCTTTTGTTTATTAGAGTTAGATATCTTGCATGGGCTGTTTTGTCTTGAAATTAATTAAAGAAAATAATTGTTTGGCTTAATGCAAGTCTAGTTTCAGTCTTATTTAACAGGAACATAAGCAGAAAGAAAGTCCCTAGAGAAAGGAGCTCCTTGACATTCATAATTACATTCCCTGGCTACATTCATACATTTATTAGGAAGGCCTTCTTTTAAACTTAAAGGATGTCAAAAAATAGTAGGTACCCATGCGTTGAATTACAGAGTACAAGAGTTTTCTGCAAGTGCTCTGAAAGTGACAATCAGACAAAATGCATGAAATCGTGTGTCAGAGACTTTAATCTCTCCATTACTGAAAAAAATAAGAACAAGCTTCCTCAACTTCCAAAGAAAGTAAACATGCTTCTGATAACTAGGAAGGAATCTTTTTTTTTTTTTTTTTTTTTTTTGTGTGTGTGATTACACCTGCATGTTTATTTGCAGACACTTCATCTGGGTGTAGCTATCAACTCTTATGATTTCTCTCTTTTTCTCTTCTACCTACAGTGATCAATTGTAATAGCTGCAGATTCTGTCAGGCATAAAATGATAAACACAGGCATTGAGGGTCACTCTCTCTCTCTCTTTCTTCCTCTAAAAATGTCATATATTTACACATTTTTGACTTTCCATCTCTCTGAGAAAACTTTAGTCCATTTTTAATCTGCCATTCCACCTTTTCAGTTCTTATTTGATTAAATTCTTTTCACACATTTTTCACACTTCTTTATCCTTTCATTTTCATTTGTCCTCCTTCAGCATTGCTCTTAAACCAATTTGTTTCCCTGCCTTTCCCATTTCACCTTTATCTCTGCAGTTCTCTACCTCTGTATATTTTATTTGATATCCATTTGGTTGACTGTTTTCTTTTCATGTGTGTAGCGTTTCTTTAAGGCCCCGATATACTTACGGCAAAGTTCTTTTTCGTTCTTCGTTTAGGGGTAAAACGAAGTTCGAAATACGTGAGCAGTGTTATACTGTTATTGAACATTTGACACCGCCACACTGCTGAAAGCAGCGTTTAGATGAATATGTAAATATGTGCTGCGCGCTTTCCTCTCAGTAACAAAATAAACACAACAAAACAGCATTTTTTTTATAGAAAGCATAAGAAAAGCACCTGACCATAATAACATGGGTGTGTTAGCACGAGCTCTGCAAATTAGCACTCCAGAAAAGTCACGTCACGTTTATTTATATGGTATTTTACTCAATAAATTGCTTAAAAGCAAGCAGCTTTACAGTATCAAACATGAAAAACAGTGTCAGTGCCTCATTTCATCAGAAGCACAACTTCATTTTGTACTATAAAGCAGCTATCCAGTGTTTTCACCCCTGGAGATCTTACCATAACGAACTCAACAGATGAAATGATTCAGAGTTCCACGTGAAAGAAGGCGGAGCCTCAGCGCACACCTCCTATTACGTTATCGTCACGAACCATTGGTAGTACGAAGGTGTTTTGCAGCTGGAGCGAACTTTTCCTGAGAGTTTGCTTTGGCAAGCCATTTTGAACTCACAAAACGAACTTTGCTTTGGCCTGATTTTGTTCGAAATTACGTCACATCAATTCGTTCTTCGATTTCGTTTGAAGTATATCGGGGCTTTTATACTGTGATACTGCATGTTTTAGGGCTAGATGCTTTGTATTGTAGCTATTCCTTTTGTTTGTTCCTTGTAACTTTAGTTTCTTGTATTTTTAAGAAAGAATGCCATACATATATACAGTATCATATTTATAAATATATTAATAGTAATGGAGAAAGTCGCATTAGGATGGAGAAAAACCATAGAAATTTAAATCTCTGTGAATTGGATCTGTAAGTGTAGCATTAATGAACTAGATTTTTTAATAGTCTGAGTGGTGTTTACGCATACATGGTTCAAAGTGGTTTTCGGCTCAGCACTAGGTGGATACTAACTGCCCCCCCCCTCACCTTCAAGTCTATATTACGATGTTCCGGTCCCTTTAAGGCTCAGGTCCCTTTTTCAATGTAAGTCAATTGATTTATTTTATTTCATTCTTTTCCATAACCAAAATTTTATATTTACTGTATGGGTTAGGGGTCTGTCTCTAGTAAGTGTGAGCTTTAGTATTACTGATGCTACTAATAAATGTCTGCAAGCCACAAAGCTTGAGCATATGCAAATAGCAGTTTTCAGATATACCATGATGTGGTGTTTCTCTTTTGTCACAAATCCACACAAATAGTTTCCACTTGTTTGTGATCCACACAATAGGACCTTTTATCATTGCAGCCGGTGTCGACAAAACTCTTGTTCCTTCAGCTCACCTACAGCTGCTATTGACCTCTGTTAAATGGATTCTCACCCTGGAAGTGCAGTATTGTGTGATTTCCTATTATGTAACAAATTGGTTGGAGTCGGTGAAAGATTTGATTTTCACTTTATGGCACCTGGATAGAAATGCTGATAAATATTGACCATAGTCATTGTCTCCTGTGCTGGAAGCTGCTCTGAGATACTGGTTTAAAGCGAGTTTGCATGGCTCACTTCAGATTATTCTGCAGTTGCTATAAAATGAGTAAAGCTCTCAGGGAACAACTGCAATAAAAACAAACCTGCTGTAGATCAAAGCTGAATGCCCACTAAAAACATGGTCCAAGTATATGAAATAAGATCTTTGTAAAGTAATCCACCCAACGTTTTAAAGGGCTTGTGTAGCTGGAGAGCCAGATGGAGGGAATCCAATAAAGAATATGGACCTTTTCTGTAAATCATTAAATATTGTGGAAACTATCAAATTTCAGGCAAACAACAACAGTCCCCGAGGATGCTATAACTTCCATTACAGAGATCCACAGAGTTAAACCAAAATAATTAGGCAATACTTTGTAAATGGCACATTTGTGGTATGCTCTTTTCCACTTGCTAAATATATATATATGATATATTTTATTCAAAAAAATTTTGTTTACAAGAGATCAGTTAAACTAATCTGTGTATTAGTGGACAAGGCAAGCTTTTCAAGACATCAAACAGCTTTGACCAGTGACCGTTTCTGTAGCATCTGGGAAATGATCACTGAGTGCCAAACTCATTACATAGTGAGAAAACTGATCATTAAAAAGGCATTATCCATCACATTGTTATTCCAAACAAAGGTCATATTAAAATGAGCATTTTCCTTTTTGTTTTGCCCACAATTTTCTCCACAGTTTTTGATTCCAGCCAAGAAATTCCATTTAAATGCATCACTAATTCCATTTCAAATTGCTACATTATTTGGCATCTGTAAACCGTCTACAGATAGTCTATGAACTATATTACTTAGCGAAATAATAATTTATTCCCATCAACTATTTAACTATTTATTTGTCTTTTATCAAATGGCTGTTACAAATGTTTTTTTATAAAAGCAATATGCAAGATCATGTGTCCTTTTGTGGACATGGACCTTTAATGACGGTCAAAGAGAAACACTGTTGGCCCATGGTAACATCACTGTGACTTATTTCTTCAGTCTACATCTGTTCAGTCTACATCTGTTAATCAGATGTAGAATAAAGCCATTGTTTAGTCTGTTAGAATACAGTGTAGATTATTAAATTGTGTGTCACTGCTAGACACTTCAGGGAAAAAGCACAACAGTGATTTGTTCCAATATAATATTATTTCCAGCTAGCCTTCAGTTTCATTACTTACCTAGATTTATGGATTACATTTTCTCTCCTGGGTGTTTATTTTTTTTATTTATTTATATATTTTTAGGGCCCGAGCACTGATGGTGTGAGGACCCTATTGTAATTGCTCGGTCAATTCTTCTTCTTCTCCGAAATGAATCACATTTTTAAGGGTCTAAACATGCTCGAAAACTCATGAAACTTTGTACACGCATCAGAAGTGGTGAAAATTTACATCTGATATGGGTTTCAGAATTAGGCGTGGCAAAATGGCTCAATAGCGCCACCTACAAAATTTCAATTAAGTGCCTTTCTCGCTACGTTTCACGTATAAGTATGAAATTCGGTAGACACATTTAACAGCCCAAAACCTACAAAAAAGTCCCTGGGTGCAAAATCTGAAAACCCATCAGGAAGTGAGATATTTTGAATTTTCTCTGCAAAATTTTTGCATTTTTTGCCATTTCCAGATGTTGTACTTTAACAAACTCCTTCTAGAGCTTTAATCAGATCAAGGTCATATTTAGTCAGTCTAATCTAAAGGCCTTTGCGATGTTAAATTGCAAAGATCAAGACTTTTCAGTGAAGGCCGTGTCCGTGGTGGCTTGACAAAGTTTAATGTTTCGCCATGAAACAGGAAGTTGTTGTAACTTGGGCATACAGTGTTCGATCTGCCCCAAACTTCACATGTTTTAGATTCCTGGCCGGAAGACATCTACAATGCAATATTCAGTTACAGTCATAGCGCCACCTGCGGGCAACAGGAAATGACATGTTTTACACTGTGATTAACTCCTCATAGAGATTTAACCAGAACAACATCATATTTTGTCAGTCTAATCTTAAGGCCTTAGCAATGTTACATTGTGACGATCTTGAGTTTTCACTGAAGGGCGTGTCTGTGGCGGCCTGACAAAGTTCAGTGTTTGTCATGAAAGAGGAAGCTGTTGTAACTCAGGCATACAATGTCTGATCTGCCCAAAACTTCACATGTTTGATAAGAGTCCTGGCCTGAAGACATCTCTATGCCAATATTCAGTTAGTCATAGCGCCACCTGCTGACAACAGGAAATGGCATTCTATAATTCCCTCCCAGAAACACATTTAAATATGCCATGAAGTACCAAACATACTAGAAACACGTTAAATCATGCAACACTTGGCGAAGTGCTAATGTTTGCGATTAACGCCACGAAACAGGAAGTTGTTGTAACTCAGGCAAACAATGTACGATCTGCTCCAAACTTCACATGATTGATAATAGTCTTAGCCTGAAGACATCTACATGGCAATATTCAGTAATAGTCAAAGTGCCACCTGTTGGCAGCAGGAAGTGTGGCACGTCGAAATGACTTTGCCATATTTGGTAACACTTTAGTATAGGGAACACATATTCACTATTAACTATGACTTTTCCCTCAATAAACTCCTAATGTACTGCTTATTAATAGTTAGTAAGGTAGTTGTTAAGTTTAGGTATTGGGTAGGATTAAGAATGTAGAATAAGTTCATGCAGATTAAGGCATTAATATGTGCTTAATAAGTACTAATAAATAGCCAATATTCTAGTAATATGCATGCTAATAAGAAACTAGTTAAAAGACCCTAAAATAAAGTGTTACCCCATATTTCAACTGTATTTACTCGCTTACATGCATGTCACCCACTATTCACTGTTTTCCTAAGGCCACCGGGTGGTGGTGGCCCCGGGTGCGTGGGCCCTTTCATCGCTGCTTACAGCTTTAATTGTTCTTGTAATTCCTTGTGTATCTGTAATTTGACATTTTGTAGATGATAATCGTCCCATGTGTCCTCATCTTACTGCTCTCATCATGAGGCCAGTTGAATGTGTTTATGCACAGTACATCTTACAGAAAGTCATTTTTAAAGATGGGCTGCTGTAGTTTTGTAAATTTAATCTGGCTGATTTATAATGTTCTGACATAGACTGTACACAATAATGCATAATATACACAACACACACAGTCCACTGAGTGCTACTGGTTTGGACGTCCTCCCATTAAGACTCTCCCTGAGGTTGTTTCTCTCTGTAAAAGCCCTGTAATAATGTCTTCTCTCCCCTGGTGTCATATAACAGATTATGGTTGTGTTGACGTGAATCGCCATGGGAACCTTTCGCCTCACTGACCCAAGATCAATCATCATTATCTGTGGAAAGTTAACACTGGCTAAGAAACACAATATAGAGCCTCCTAGTTATGTAACCTGCAGACCATTTCATGTGATTTTGAGGTCATTGTTTTGTTTTCTTCCATGATCTGGTGATAGAACTAAGTTAATAGACTTGAAAAATGCCCTCAGTTCATTATGCTGCATCATAAAAAAACAAAATATGTGAGTTCATCATCAAATAAGCCATGAATCTGGTTACTTTCCCTGAAAGCAATTGGCAGTGAATATTTATAAAACCAGCCATTAATCAAATTTCTGTGTAAACCTGGTGTCTTTACTGTATTTGCCATCAGTCCTCTTTAGACGATGGAAAGAGTGCTTGAGGATGCAGTTTAAGCAAGATGAATGGTTTAGCTAAAGAATAAACGAGAGGCTCTCTTTTCATTCACCCCCACATGATAAACGCAGTGTAGTTTTCCATATAAGCATTCAGCCTGAGAGAAACACACAATATTTCTGTGTGAATCAGTTTGTGTGATACTCTCTGAGAGGGCCCTCTTGTGTCATTAAAGTTCACCGAGTAAGGCAATGTGTTCTGCTTTTCAAATGAGAGTCATTATGCAAGGCCTTTTGAAGGCCAAGCTCTCAGGCCTCTGCCTGTTTTTCTGCCCTTTTTCTCGTTTGTTCACTTGCTCATTTTATTTACTCACTCACTCAGCTGGAGTTTCTCTTTTTTTCTTTCTATCTGTCACTCTCTTTCTATCTCTCTTGTGTCCTCTACTATTTTATCTGTTGGAGTAATGTGTTCTCTCTCACAGCACTGACGCTTGTGACATACGAGAGTTTGTAGCAGGTCAGTGGAGGGATATGGATTGAGAAACTGAAGTTTTATCAATTTTGCACAGTTGCTGCACAATTGTCCTGTGTCAAGTCAAATACACTAACGTTCTAAAGTTTGGGGTCTGTAACATTTTTTAAGGCTTTTGAAAGACATCACTTATGCTCACCAAGGCTGCATTTATTTTATCAAAAAGCACAGTAAAACAGAAATATTATGAGATTGTTGTTACAATTTAATATATCTCTTTCCTATTTGAATATATTTTAAAATGTAATTTATTCCTTTGATGGCAAATCTTGATTTTCAGCATCATTACTCCAGTCTTCAGTGTCACATGATCCTTCAGAAATCATTCATCCTGCTCAAGAAACATTTCTTATTATTGTCAATCTTGAAAACAGTTGTGCTACTAAGTTTTTTTTTTTTGTTTTTTTTTTGAAGCCATGGTACAATTTTTTATAATAACATCAGCATCCTTTCTGAATAAAAGTATAAATATATATATATGAAAAGTTCACTATCAATCCTCCACTGACTCACATATGCAAGCATGTTGTTTATGTGTGTTATATCTTTACTACTTGCTTCTCTACCACTGAAGTCCTAAGCGGTAACTGTCAGGCTCAGAGCCTCAGACCTTTGCTTCTTTTTTTTTTTTTTTTTTTTCTAAAGCCCTGACAGCACTTCTCTGTTTGTTGCTTTTTTGATAAGGTCAGCGCTGCTTGGCTCTGGGGCTCTTCCAGTGGATGTCAGCAATATGTTTTGGCTTCAAGTCATGCAACCGTCTGATGGCATAGGGTTTGTCCTTTTTAGAAGTTTATTAAACTAAGTTAAACATATTTATTATGAGGGTGGTCGATAAAGTTTGAGGATTGGTTTTTGGTAAATGTGATGATTTTCAATGTGGTGTTGTCACAAGGGGAAATAAAGTGAACCTGTCCATGTGCTTATATATTAACAGATGATGTCAGTATATTTTATAAAATCTTTTAAGTGTGGCATGTCAGGAAGGTTATACTGTAACATTATATACAGTATTAACATTTTGGCCATGAAAAATTGAAAGAAATGTGAAGTTTACATCTGAGGTTTAAATATCTTTAGATGATGATCTTTTCTTTGGTGTACTGTATGACTCACTTGGCTGTTACTCAGCATTGTCTGACATGGATTTCTTTTATATGAGAAATTCTTTTGATGTCTACTTTATTATATCGTTTATCCTTTCATGATGATGTTTTGTGGTTTTATGCATACTAAGTTCTGGCTCTTCCTTGAGACGCCTTAATTCATCACTTCAAAAGCACCACCCAGACCAACTGCTCATACTCAACATGAAGGCGTATCAGTGCATTATGAACTACCTGCAATCTTTATTCTTTAAACCACTTTAGAGTAGAGACCTGTAATCTGTTTGACCAATATTTATGACCTAAATCTTCAATTTTAATTGGATATCTACTGATAAAATGCGCCATTTGTTAGGCCTCTAAAGCATCCAACAACAGTACTCACAGGTTAAAAAAAGAGGTCTTACCACACCATTTATTTGATCAAAAGTACAGTAAAAACAGTAATATTGTGAAATATGACTATTTTTGGTCCCACTGTATATTAGGTGGCCTTAACTACATCAAAAAATAAGTACAGTGTACTTATTGAGTTCATATTGTATTGCAAATTACTTTTGCTGCTACTGAGGTGGATACAGGTAAGGTTAGGGACAGGTTTGATCGTATGGGTAGGTGTAAGGGATGGGTCAACAGTGTAATTATAAATGTAATTACAGAAATTAATTACAGATGTAATTACAAGTTGGTATTTTTAAAATTTAAGTACAATGTAAAAACACATGTATTTACACAAAATGTGCATTGTATTAAATGATTAATTTAAATGTAAGTACATGAGGCCACCTAATTTAAAGTGGGACCCTATTTGAATATAATTTAAAATGTAAATTATTCCTGTGATGTCAACTCTGAATTTTTAGCATCATTACTCCTGTCTTCAGTGTCACATGATCCTTCAGAAATCATTGATATGCTGATTTCCTGCTCATGAAACATTTCTTCTTATTAGCACAGTTGAAAACAGTTGTTCTGCTTAATATTTTTTTTTTGAAACCAGGTTTTTCATTCATTTTTTGATGGATAGAAGGTAAAAAGAGCAGCATGTATTACTTCTGATCAATTTGAGTGACAGCCATTTATTCTCAAGTGACAAATCCTTAAAATTATACTAACAATAGATTTGCTCAAAAATGTTTTTGAAATAGACTAAAAGATTTTATTTCAAATGGATTTTTTGGTAACTTTATTTTGAGGTGATGTAGTTACATTGTACCTACTCAAATAAGTACTGAGTAATATTAATACATACTTACTACAGAGTTACGGTTATGGTTAGGGTTTAGTTTAGGCTTTGACCTGAGTCAGATGTCTGGGCAGTGTGTCTATGTGACTGATTGATGTAACTGATTTTTTTTCTCTTCCTCATGCTGTAACAACATGATCTCTGTTCCTGTTAGGATATTGCTCCTGTTTGTGATGAACACAGTCCAGCTATGGATAAAGTCTTTGTGATGACTGCATAAGCTCAGTGATAGCAGGTGCTGCTTCTCTTTGAACTCACCACTTTTTTTTCCCACTTTGTTAAAAGACAGGTAACTGAGACAGTAACAGTAATATAAAGCAATTATGAAGGTCTTTCCATTTTTCCATGAACTTACGATCCCTGTGGCTCTGTGTCCTAATGGTACTGAAATAGATTGCAGTGGAGTGTTGTTGCCTCTTCAGCATGTGAGAGAACTGATTCACATGACAACTAATGAGAGCATTTTCACCCGAGAGCAAATGAGAGCTGTTTTACCTGAGACAATTTTCTTTCACAATAGAAAAATGACTAAATGGAAGTAGCAAAGTAACTATAAAAAGGCAAGACAGAAAAAATGGACATTACATCGATCAGTCACTTAGACACTTTGCCCAGACATCTGACTGTCAAAGCTGGTATTTGGTTTTGTTATGGTCTCTTTTCTTTTAACATTTGTCTTGTAATCACAAATGCTGACCACCTTGAAACATACTGGAAACAGACTAAACAGGGTGGTCCCATATTTACAAAGTACAGCTTGCCAGTAAACATAGGAGATATTCTGCAGCCAGTTAAAACAAATATCTATCACCATATTCCATTCCCTTCCATATGTTATAGAGGCCATGATAGGAGATTGTATAAGGCCATAATGTGAACAAGCTAAGGAAACCAAATCTCTCAGCTAAAGGAATAGAAGAAAGTTAAAGGGACAGTTCACCAAAAATAAAAATTTGGTCATCATTTACTCACCCTCATGTTGTTTCAATCATGTATCTTTCTTTTTCTGTGGAAAACAAAACAAGATATTTTGAAAAATCTCTGTTTTTTTGGTCCATACAAGATTCAATGATAATTTGAATAAGGTGATATTTGGATATGTTCATGCCGAATAAAGAAAGTCATAAAGGTTTGGAACAACCGATTTTTTTTATTTTTATTTTGGGTGAACTATTGCTTTAAAAAAAAAAAATCCCCTTTAAGTTTAAGAAATATATGATTTGTTTATGTGGATTAGTCTTAAATGGATTTAATTTAATGAACTGATTTTGAAGAGAACCATCAGGCAGATGCTATAAAAGAATATGAAGCAGGGCTCCAGACTTATTAATATGAATTAATATTTTTGCGACCAAAAATATTAATTTTCGAGAGATATTTCGCCACTGGCGACAATATAAATTTACATGTAATGATTAAAAATTGCGTGTATTTTCACCTGCATGTTCTGTAATGAGTAGCCCATCACATCTTTTGTTGTGTTGACGTAATAAAATGAGATGACGCGAAGCAAAGTTGAAGTGGAAAAAAAAAAGTTACCTCACTGAATTTGAGTGCCAAAATATGCAAGGATCAGCTTTCCATGTCAGAAACGCATGTCAAACCGAAAAATATCAGGCTTTCTCAAAGCCCTCATCTCTACTGAGCAACAACGCTGACAGTGTGCCAGTATGAGACAAATGCAACCTCCGGAGGACGCTGCCTTCGAAATGAGACACAAGCAATGTTGATAAACTACAACAGATAAACATCAGCTGTGTGGACGCAAACTAATCATTAACAATTCTCGTTTTTGGATATAAATATGGATTCTTATTCTCAATATCTTTTAATCTTTACTGTTTTCTGTTACTGCCTGAACTTCACATTATTTGTAGCGCAGCCATTCGTAATCGCAGATTAATCGATTTTTTACTTAATTGTCACCTTTAATATGTCACTTTTAATGTGTTTGTTAATTTTAGTAAACAATTCTGTCAATTTCTATCTCGAAATACAAGCAATAAATGTTGTTTTGGCTCTTTTTGTGCCCTGACAGATCGCCTAATCAGCATTTCAACCTTGGAAAGAGCTTGTATAAAACAGCTTGAGAACAATCATGTCATGTAACATCAAATTTACCTCAGAAAAGCCATTCAATGCTCATAAACTCGTTCGTCAGCTAGAAAAATAACTTGAAAGGGGCATTTCGCTAAATATATGCAGTATATCACATAATCCTTATATTTTTACTTAACCTGTTGTCTACATGAGAAAGAATGGAAGGAGCTAAAAAATGAAATTCAGCACCACCCATATAATTGCATGTAAAGAGCTGCCTTTCACTAAGATTATTAGCTAATGAAGAAAAATAGATTGGCCGTGTGCAAGACATACGACAATGTTTATAGGATGCATTAGGAGGAGGCCAAACTACATTTATTGGCCAAGTGATGGTGACATTATGGTCTGTGACACTGCATGGTTCAGGTACTGTGAAAAGAACAATTCTTTGTGACTGTATGTAGTTCTCAAGTTGGAAAAGCAATGAATCTCAGTTCCCAGGACATCTACAAGATGGATGAAAATGCTGATGCTTAAAAAGGAGGGCAGACATGATAACACATGACAAAATTAAAACACGTTTCTTCTTTTGTGGCATCTAAAAAATAATTTGGCGCCTATATTTACCCATATAAGAGCCAGTGGCTCCTTAATTCTTTTTTTTTTTTTTTTTTGTCTGGAGCCCTGAAGGAAAAATAAAGTGAGAAGAAAGTTTTTGGGTTGAGAGGACAGCAGTGAGGTGCTTTACTCTTGGGAGTCAGACAGGCTGGTGTGCACAGTTTAATGGAGGGATGAAGCCAAAAAATACTTGATTCAATTAGCCATAAGAGCATTAGGCTGAGCTATAGAGATCTCTCTATACTCAACATGTTTACATTGCTCTCCTCTAAACCTTGTGTGGTCAGCATATCCCTCTTAATTACTCTCTCATCAGATAGATTCCTTTCTAGTGGTCAGTGTAATTTCCCCTAATCCAGATAAAGGCTCACCGTAAAGTAATAGTTTCATATGTGCATGGCCAATCTAGACTTCTTGAGACAGGACCAGCCCACATCAAATATGATTCCATTAAACGAGGCAATGGTTTTTGCTTTGTTTGGAAAAGATTAGAGGTTAAAGCAAACATTTGTGGGTTTTTATATCAGAGGATTTGTGTTTTCTCATGTCATCTGAAGCTGTTGGCTCCTCTTTTAAATATAGCTGCATACTGAGTTTTTTTTTTTTGTTCCGTCATATTTCATATAGTTTAAATAGTACTTGTGTTAAATCCAAGGATTTTGAATCATTTGATTGTAATTAATCTAAATGATTCTTCTTCTTCTTTTTTTTTTTTTTTTTTTGCCTCTATTTAAATGTGCTTTTATACACTACCATTTAATACCATTTTATACACTACCCGGGTTAAGTAAAGTTTGGATTTCTTTCTTTTTTTCTTTTTTTTTTCCAGAGAAATGAAAACTTTTATTCAGGAACAATGCATTCAACTGATTAAAAGTGACATAAAACATTTATAATGTCACAAAAGGTTTTTTATTTTAAATAAATGCTGTTCTTTTGAAATATCTATTTATCAAAGAATCCTGACAAAATTAATTTTCCCCAAAAATGTTAAGAAGCACAACTGTTTTCAGCATTAATTATAATAAGAAATGTTTCTTAAGCAGCAAATCAGCATATTAGAATGATTTCTGTAGGATCATGTGACACTGAAGACTGGAGTAATGATGTTGAATATTCAGATTTGACATCACATGAATAAATCACATTTTAAATTATAGTAAATATATTATTTATTATTTTATATTTATATTTATTAAATATATTATTTTAAATTGTAAAAATATTTCATAATTTTACATTTTTACTGTATTTTTGATAAAATAAGAGACTTCTTTCAGAAACATTAAACATATTATATTTTATGTATTTAACTATTTTAATGCTGTCTGGATTTGGTTGTTGCTTATCTGGATCAGGTATCTCTTGTGTAAGACATTTTAAATTTCAGTAGAACCCTGTTTAAGGAAAGGTTTAATAATAACTGTAATGAATATCATCTCTTTCAAAGATTGACATCCATTTTATAGATTGATGATTGCATCTTAATCTGACCGAATCTTAGATTAACGTCAGATTAACATACTTATTGTGTTAAAGTGTAAGTTTACAGTATGGGTATTGAAAGTCAAGCCTTTATCAACATATAACAGTATGCCATAATTTAGTTAATAACTTTTTAATATTAAGTGAATATTGTTCTTTTTGAATAATCTATTTTGTTATATTTTTGTCATCCTTTGTCTCTTTCTTTGTTTCTTTTTCCTTTTGTTAATGTCTTACTTGTTCTGGTTTTGTTCTGGTTTTTGTTTCTTTGACCTTCAGTGGTAATTGTTCCATTCCAGTCATTGTTTGTGAATTAATATGTTTGACTGGAACCTGGCCACCGTGGCACATCGCTTCAGTGGAGCATGCAGCTTTATGCGGTCCGCCTTAAGGGGTCTCAGACGGAATGGGGTTCACATTCCACTGCTTCTTAAGACAATCAGTTTTCAAACCAGCATTGAAAGCTTTGTTGTTGAGTCTGAACCTTTAGTAGTTATGCATAATGGGGGTATTACAATCCCTTTTAATTCGATCCGGGTTTAGTCCCACAGCTTCAGAAACTCATCCTTTATATCCGAGATAAAAGTTATCTGTCCTTTTTTCGCTCCACACAAGTACACAAATAAGTGAAGACAGATAACATGCCAAACTTGTCAGGAAGAAGCTTCAGGCTCTGAATGCTGATAATAAGACAGGACAGTTTCAGTGGAAGAATGATATTGGGATCATGTTGAATTTAAAGAATGTCAAAAAGAAATATAGATGGAAATGTATCGTCAAAAAGGATTTATTGCCATGCAGAGACAATAATCTATCAAAACAAGAGTTGTGGGTGAGGGAGGGTAGATACAGACAGAATAATGGAGAGATGTAGGGGAATTATCACAACATAAAGGGATGATTGAGAGAAAAGGATTACTGTGTTGCAAAGGTGACAGCTGTTAGGCCAGTAATAACAGCTGTGTCCACTATGAGCCTCTCTCACTGTGTCTGGCTGAGAAAAGCCTCCACTGTCAGCGTGCCAGGAGGCCTTGCCAGATCTTCTATCTGCAGAGTTCATTATAAGCCTACTTTTCCTCTTAGTTCATCAATGCACCGCTGCAGGCCATTCAATAATGTCTCAAACTCATGCACACAACACTCATAGTTAGACACTTCAATTTTGTTTATATTTTTCCTCAAATGCAACAGTCTGGCTGGATTTCCAGAGAGTGATGGGAAAAATCATTTGGAAGAAACAACAGCTGGACAATGGGTCTGTGGTCGCTCTTTTCCTGCTTTCCCTGTATCAGCTGTTTTTATTTGTCCATCACATGCCGGGCATTTATTGGCAGTCAGTACTTAGGAAATGCAAGATATGTTTTGTTAAAGCTGTACAAGGTACTGTATGTGTCAGAAACAATAATACATTAAATCCAGCGAGATTGGTTTTTTAAATGATCAGGGGCCGTATTCACAAAAACATTTTATCTTACCACTAAGAGTTCTCCTAAATAGCAGTAATAGTTCTTAGCTAACAGTTTTCTCTTAAAAGCTATTCATAAAGCTGCTGAGACAAACTTGTAGAGGGAATAGAGAGAAGTCTTAAGCTAAGAGAAAGGGCGAGGTTGACCTTGTTGCTATGGATGATGTCAACACGCTTACTAACTATGCATACAGTGATTGGCTGATAGGGGCGGAGTCTCTGTCAGCGATTTAATCGTAGAAATATTGTAGAACGAGGTATCATGTTGCCATATTCAAATAAAGATTTTAAAATAAAAATGTTTCCATATTCAATTACGATTTTAAAATGTAGGCTAAGTGTCACTAATTAAACAAGTATATGTTCAGCTAATTGTCAGCCTCTTACATGTCTGCATCTCGAGAGATTGCAGAATTCATACGACAAATGATGTTTTATAAACAAAAGATCGGAAGGAGCACATTCAAATGGTCTATCTAATCAGCTTGAGAGGAGGCATGTATATATATATATATATATATATATATATATATATATATATATATCTCGACAATAACTGCATCCCTCCACCACCCCGACTCCTCACTCTCAGCTGGTTATTCCCAGGATATGGGGGCGTACTCTGGGTTTGGGCTAAATTCCGAGCTTGAAGCCCTTGATCCCCTCGGACAGCATGCCAAATATGCTTATTTTACTCTTTTACTCTATTCAATCATTTGTAAGTGTAAACTTGTGAAAACTAGGTAATCAGACATTATTTTCTTATTTATTTGTTTATTTTCAAAGGTTTATTTTTTGGCGGTTTTGCCTTTTTATCATGATAGGACAGTGAGTAGACAGGCAGTGAAGTGGAAGAGAGAAAGGGGGGATGGATCGGGAAAGCTCCACGAGTCGGAACTCGAACTTGGATCACCCGAGCTGGCTATCAGACCATAAGGCTATCAGCGCAGACGATAGGATATTATTTTCAACTTGTTTTATTCTCCATCATTCAATACATTTTGCCTGTACATAAATGAACCTTTATGTCATTGCAGATTAAAATCTATAAATCAAAATATTTATTGCATTCATGAAGAAAAGGCTTAGCACCCAAGGCTCGGTGTATAGTAGCTGGCAACAGCCATTTTAGGATTGTTCGTGATTTGGTCTTAGTGACTTAGGAGTCCTCTTCACTACTCCTAACTTTCCACAGATTTAGGAGCTAGTTTTAGTGCTAAAATTAGGAGTCCTAAATTTAGGACCAACACGGCCATTATTTTTAAGAGTTTCTCCTAAATTGCCAAGTTAGGAGCTACTTTTAGCCTTAAGATGTTTTGTGAATAAGGCCCCTGGGCCCGTATTTATCAAGCCTCTGAGAATTACTCACAAGAACACTGCTAAGAATTGACTTAAGAGTAAAAAAAATTCTTGGCTCAAAGCTGTGATTAAAAGTTAGTTATCAAGCATCTCAGTCATAATTTAAGTGAAGTGTAGGACTAAATCTTAAGTGTCAGTCTTAGAGATGATTCACGACACTTTGCTGTACCACAAACGGGATTTTGGATGATGACATAGGCATGGACCAATCACTGAATAGATTTCCTTATTTAAGAATATTCTCAGATAAATTTACTTTGAATGGTGAAATTCCCAAGAGGAGTTTACATTCAACACACATTTGACAATAACGAATACATAAGAGAATACATTATGATATACACATTGGAAATGAAAGATAAGCACATTTTTCACCATGTCTTAATTGCAAATTTGAAACCGGTGTGCTGTTAACTGACCTGCCTATATATAGCCTAGATTTTATGATATAATCAGCCACCATGGATTGCAAAATGAAACCGAACTGGCGGGATGAAGAAGCGCTGCTTGCTGAAGTTCAGCCCAACATTAATCAGCGCTGACAAAGATGATGCCTGCTCTGTCCAAACGATACTGTTTGATTATATGCTCGTCGTCAAACATTTCAAAAACTTTCTTGCTCCCTTGAAAGATTCACACACGTCTCTGTCTCCTCAGTGCCATCACAAGCCCCTACTGGCAACTCCTAACCACTTGAGAGACCTCTCGAGCTGTCTTAAATAACTGGGAGAGTAAGAATGATTCTTAGCTTTAAGAAATTTGATAACTTGCTGTTATACTTAAGTTTGAAAGTAGGAGTGAATTTCATTAATTCTCAGCACTTAAGACTAAAATGGCACTTTGAGAAACTTAATAAATACAGGCCCTGGTGTTCAACCATTGTACTTTTAAATTGCAGAGTCGCTGTATTACAAATTAATGTAATTAATTGCTATGGCAGCAAGAATAAAATATGTAGCTGCAGGTTGTTTTCAGAAATAATTGCATTTTAATTGTACATTACATGTCTAATTATACTTTAACATGAACTCTGCAATGTAAAGTGTGACATTATGTTAATATTCTTGGCAGTTTCTTTTGTAAGTGCTTTACTAAACATTGCCTGCTTGCTTTTGATTAGTGAACTTCCTTGACTAAAGCAGATCGTTTTCTACAGACAGATCTTTACACTAATTCTCTCATAATCTCAAATTCCTGAGATTACCTAGTCAGTCAGCATAGGATGGATTACCATATGTCACATTTTAAACTGGGGTTCTCTCCAATTAATGCTGAGGAACATAAATAAGACTTGTTCATCATTCCAACCGATCAGTTGTTAATTTGAGAGACAAGATGCAGTCATTTTAATTGTGAATGGCTTTCTATGTATGTTTTTGTATGTGTGTGGTCTCACTGCATCAGACGTGTTAGTTGAGAGATCATGCGTTCTTGCGGAGTGATTCATTCCATGTCTGGCTTTATTAGAACGACTTTCAGTACAGACTTGGTGAATTATTTTCCCTCTATCACTTGATTTACTGCCCTTCGATGAAACGCCAAGTTCATTGGAATGTCGAATAGTCAACTGAAGCCCGTGCTCTGTGCAGTCATAGTTCACATGTGGTATGTTTGCCATGGTGCTTTTTTCAATGGTGCCTCTTGTGGCATTGTGTTTGTCCATTCAAGGCTCGTCACAGGCTGGTTGACTTTTCCCTAATAAATGTCACCAACTGGCTGAGAAATGTCATTCTCCCAAAGCTACAAATGGAGAACTTTTTCTTGGCATTTTTTAAGAGGAAAAATTCACAAATTTCAGGAAAAACTTACTTTTTCGAAAGATTGTTGAAGTGATGCACAGATGGCTTTCAGAGCAGCCTGAGAAAATATGACTGGAATAGTAAATTTCCATGTCCTCTCTTTGTTCTTTTTGGTTTTGAAGCACTTCAGGCCTGAGAGAATGAAACATGCAACATAGCCAGAAGGAGGAGAAAACACAACCGCAGACAGACATGGGAAAGTCAGGCGGTTCATTAGTGGCCCCTCTTGTGTCCTAATTGAATGCATCCCTACAGAAACACCATTTTATTCAAAGACTCTCTATTTAGTTAGAATCTTTTCAGATGCATGTCTATTTTTCAGTGGCTGTAAAACAATAAAAAAACAACATTAACATCAACACATCCAAAGAATCGATTGAGAACTCTAATATCCTCAATAAAATGTAGTCAGCAAGAGCAAATATTGCTTCCCTGATTTATATAATTTTTATTTATTTATTTATTTATTTATGATTCTCAGTGTCTTATGCACCTGCACTCTGTCTCGTCCTCTAATTAGTACCAGATTTATGGTGTTCATAAAAGACACCCTGCAGAAGCCTGATGTAGAGGCGCTGTACTTGCTGTCTTTGAAGCAAATTGCTTTTTTTTTTTTTTTTTTTTTCCCCAGCATGTGATGTACTGCAGATATTTCTAGACTAAAATTTAGATGTATCTAAAACCAGTTTGCCAAGCTGATATTCTGGGATGAGGGCCAGTGCGTTGGTATAAATTCTCTGGGATCACAGCTCTTTTCCTCCCAAGGTCTCTGACAGAGAGTCTGTCTGTTGCCGTGCGGTGGACTGATTGATGGCTACCTATCCTCCTGCCTTTATCGCCATTACTCACAGCAGCAGAAATCGTTTCCCCCAAGAAGAACTGTGACCCCTCATCTCACAACAGAACAGATGGAGAGACAAACTGTAGACTTGCCTTTTCTTTAGTGACAGCTTTTCATATCACTAAGGAAAAAACCCTTTTGACTTATGGATAAATGATTTAAGCATAAAGGCTTCTGAGACGCAGCTGAGAAAGGCTACAAGAGGCGCTTTTATACTTTTCGTATCTTGGCAAGCCAAATCTGTGTGTGTAATGCTCAAGGCATTTATCTGCTTTTATGCAGGACAGTGATGGTGACAAATCCCAGAGATCTCTGCTGAGGTTTGAGAAAAAGCTCCAATCTCTCCTTTATCTTTTTTTTTAAGTGCACATGGCGCTGTTAAGCATATTGTACCATCTCAAGTGCTGTGTAAGAAGAGGACTGTATTTACGATCACACTTTTTTCTTTTTCAACTTGTGCTAATTCTGCTCTCATTAATTTACTGGAAAGTTTACATTTAATATATAAATTAAGGAAACATTATGTATTGATATTATATTGGTTAGTGGGCAAATTTAGATATTTTTAAGTTGGCATGAAATGAAAATTCACTGGTTCTATTTTGTAAATGCATGTTATAAATTGTATTATTCTGAACATTTCATTCATGTACTGTGTATGTTTAATTGTTTAAATTTTTTGTTGACCTCATGTTTGATCAAAATGTCATTTAGTACGCCTAAACCCTGACCTTCTACAGTTGACTACAAGCTTGCATTTGTTTTTGAGTGAAACAGCCACATCTCAAAATTCAGTCAACACCTGATGCATAGAACCAAGTCTCACCCTACTTTTTTTTTTTTTTTTTGGATAATCTGACCTATTACAGTCAAGTATATGTCATTTAACACTAACTTAATTTTTAAAAATACTAATTAATTGCACTGTTAAATGTGTTCTTTAACAAATCTCAAAAGGAATATCCATTTTTATACTGTACATTATATTGTTGTGATACCTAAAATCACCTAATGCAATTAAAATTATTGATATTTTTTAGTGTCTCAGAACAGTATAGAATTTGAATATCAGCCAGAATTTTAATAGTCCATATCTATTTTAAATATCTTCCATAATTGTTCTTTTTGTTAGTCATGATTTACTATCAATAGCATGTTCTCCTTATGTCCTTAGTGAGTGAATGAATGAATGAATGAATATAGCACTTTACTATGTACTACTGTACACCCAAAGTTCTTTACGATCATATCAGAGGGTCTCTTCTCAACTAGGCATGTGACGGTATCAAATTTTCGTGTTGCGATTAATTGCTGAAGCTTTTATCACGGTGTACGGTATTATGATATTGAAATAAGATGTAAAAAGAAGTGATGTCATAGTATAACAGGTTTAAGAACTCTTTTTGTAATAACAAAAGGAACTCTGAATGTTTAAATACAATAATACAATACACAAAAATACATAAAGTAAAATTTTCAAATAGATTAAAGTGCAAAAGAATTAGGCTATAATGAACAACAGGTAACACTTTACAATAAGGTCTCATTATTTAATGCATTGACTAAGATTGAGCAATAGCTACATTTGTTACAGAAAGTATTATTTTTTTGTTAATGTTAGTTAAGAAATACAACTAATCATTGTTAGTTTGATCTCAGGTCCATTAAAAAAGTTATTTTAATTTTTGTAGTTATTAAATAGTAACTAAGAAATTAACATTAACTAAGAATAATTAATGCTTTATAAGTATTTTTCATGAATTAACACGTTAACTAATGAAGCCGTATGTCTCAAAGTTTTACTGAACAATAACAAATACATTTCTAATCATTAGGGCATGTTGTAGTCCAGATTAAAATATAAAAATGTTTAAGTGTGAAAATAAACAGCCTATTAAGTCTTTAAGTATTAAGTATTTGGTGCTGTGATGAACAACATTGAGATTACAAAAAAATGAATGGCTGTTTGAAGCATTTTAAAAACTTCACTAGCGCAGTTGCTTTGTTTGCGGGGTTTCCGGGGTAACCGCTGCATTCTGCTGTTCCATCAGCGCCCTCTGCTGTCAGAGAGTGAACGTGCACTTTCATTCAGTGCGTCTCCTTCACTCGTTCCGCCATGTGCTTCTCGTGCACGTTGGGCTTGTTTACATCTGAGCACGCGTCTCTTGTTGTGCATTTTATACGGTTGATGGGGAAAGTATTCTTAAATGCATTATAAAAATTTTAATAATTGGTAATAAATTATTATTTACGGTATTTTGAAGTGCCCACGATAACAATCCGCTTGTTAAGTCGTGACGCAAGGAACGCCGTTTCTGGGTCCAAGCCTCGACTCGTTTCACTTGAGAATGCCATCTCGACGGCCGTTTATGAGCGCTATTTATTCATATTAAACATTTAACATTTTAAAGTTAAACATTTAAAATACTTACAGTCTACACAACAGTCTCCGTGCTATTTTAACGATTTATAAAAGATGAATCACTGTCTGGCCATCTGTGATTTTGGTATGGAGATAAAGGTTATGATTATAATTTTTTGGAAGTATTACACCACGTGTGTATATATCAGCACCATTTGTTGTTTTCTTGTGGTATGAGATAGAGCGTTTGGACCCGGAAGCGCTGCAGCGTGACTTCAGACTTAACCACCGAATATCGTGCATATTCATTATCGTGATATATCACATTACCGAATATCAGGCACATGTCTATTCTCAACCATCACCAATCCAGGCATCCACCTATGATGCAGTGGCAGCTGCAGTACAACGGCGCCAGTGCCCTTACCACCCACCAGCTATACAGTAGGTGGAGAAGGGAGAGAGTGTAGACTTTACTGTTGTTTTTCCTCCCTTTTCATCTTTTCGTGTCTGGTCTCCATGGTGGCCGAGAGAGCTCAGTGCGCTGCAGCTGAAGAGAAGTATGCAAATAGAAAAAACACCAGCAAATTAAGAAAACATCTTCACCAGTTTGACAAAACGTGAAGCAAATAATCACAACGTAACCAAATACATAAATGCACTGCAGAAGTTCACGTCGCAACCATATACAAAAATGCGCTGCAAATAGCACAGATAACAATGGAAATGTTTCAAGGGGACCCCAAAAAAAGTGATGAACCTGGCTGAGACATGCTTATTGTTCAATGTCTACTCGTCAGTGGTGTTGTCGATGACCTGAAAGGTGAGTTTTTTTTGTTTTTGTTTATCTTAACATTCTCATCATATGTGCATTGAGTATTTGCAGTGCGTTTCTGTATTTGGTTGCGTTGTGAACTTTTGCAGCACGTGTTGTCAAACCGATGAAGATATTTTCTTAATTTGCTGGTGGTTTTTTTATTTTTTTTATTTGCTTGTGGTTTCTTCAGTTGCAGCGTGTTGAGCTTTGTGCTATTTGCAGCGCGTTTCTAGGTTGCGTTGTGAGTATTTGCAGCACTTGTGTTGTCAAACTGATGAAGATGTTTTTTTTAATTTGCTGGTGTTTTTTCTATTTGCATGTGTTTCTTTCAGTTGCAGCGCATTGAGCTCTCTCAGCCACCGTAGTTCTCTCTTCCTTTTGGTAACAGATAAACTGAGAGGCTGCCACCGAGTGTGGGTATTAAGGAAGCCGTCACTTCCCTTCATTCTCAGCTGATGTCAGCTTTGTTATTGCTCAAACTAAATGATGTGAAGATTATTCTCTGCATGCTGATGCCAGTAATGAGTTCAGTGGGCTTTGCTCTAAGCTGCTGATCATCAGTTGTTCTTTTCCTCAAACTGTATTTGCATGATGTCAGTGAGTGAAAGGCTTTGCTCCCAGTGGTTCATTAGTGTTAGCTGCAGACAGCTGTGTGCAGACAGACTCTTTCCAAAGGCCACCATCTGATGCCTGTGCGGGGGCACTCGGCCCCCCTGGGTAGACTGAGAAGACTGTGTAGCCAAAAGATCTGCAGTGTTCTGCAGCTAACTAATAACTTTGATTAGCTTCAGCTTAATTAGTACAAAGAAATTGTCAGAATAGTGTCTGTATTGATGAGTAGGGCAAATTCTCTTGTTGGTGATCACACTGTGTTTTTTTATTTGGGAAAGCACAAATCCAACTGTCTTGTGTCTTGATGGGTGAATGTAGACCACTTATCCACTGTTTGATAAATGTTTTATTCATTCCAGGCCTTCAAAAATTGTAAGTGGAAAAAGATACTTGGTTATTCTTCCAGAAACAGCTGTGTTTGCAGTAACAGTAAGCCCCATTTTCTGCAGTATTCCCAGAGAGAAAGGTTCTTCAAATTAGTTACAGATCACGTCTGGTAAATAGTTATGTTCTTGACAAATTATGGCATGAATAGCCAAGAGGATGTTTGGGGGCCTGATGCCTGAGATGCTTTTCAGATTTGTTTCGATGATGGAAGTTGATGATAGACAAAGAGAAAGACAGAGGAAGAAAGGAAAGGAACATGATATGTGGAATAGTAAAACACAAGAAGCAGACTCTGTTTTAACAGTTTCGATAATGATCAGATTGACAAACAAACAAAACAAATATGACAGGGCTGATTCACACACGCTATACAATTACAGTAAAGACAAAATTATTGATTTGGTTTGTTTATCTGAAAAATCAAACATATTAAGCAGCACAACTGTTTTCACCATTGATAATAATAAGAAATGTTTCTTCAGCAGCAAATCATATTATTTCTGAAGGATCATGTGACACTGAAGACTGGAGCAATGATGCTGAACATTCAGCTTTAACATCACAGGAATAAATTACATTTGACAATATATTCAAATAGAAAACATTTATTTTAAATTGTAACAATATTTAATTACAATATTACTGTTTTTACTATATTATAGATAAACTATACTTATATAATAATAAACTATAGTTAATTTAAATAAATAATTTTTTTAGAACAAACACATATTTGGCCTAGAAAACTGATTTTCAAATGACCTTTTTTGTAAGTAAGCATTAAATGCTGAATCTTTGATATCAATGAAAAAAATTATTCTGGCTTGCTTGAAGGCACTTGAAAATATATAGAAGCGACTGCAGGAATACTTAATTTTTAATGAACTGGCTTTGGGTATAGCAGTTCAGTTTGAATCCTCCTATAAATCACTCTAAAAGCTTAAAATAGTCTTTTTTTGCACACAACCTCCATACTGTTAAAAAAACCTTTGCTTTTTGGCTTACACCCTTCTGACCTTTAGCGCCTCTGTCATCTACAGAGGGAGGGACAAGCTCAGGGCAATAACCCTCTCAGCCGATCCCATGAGCAAAGCCCAAGGCTGGCCCGGACCACACGCTTCCTGCCACATTCCAATACCGACCTGTCAGTCACCTTGCCAAGGCCCTGAATCTCTCTGACCCTTTTTCATGGCGATGCTTTTCCATTGGGCTTTGCTGTCAGAGACCCAGTGTGTGAGGCAGCAGAGAAAGATAAAGGAGACACACAGACACAAGTCATCTCCCTTCACTCACACTCTACTGATTTGTTACTGCATCCTACTAACATGAATAAAAGATAGGATAGACTTTAAGGGATACTTCTGACCCTGGCTTTTATACCTCAACCAGATAGACCAGAAGAAGCCATCGCTTTTTTGTGTGTGTGTGTTTGCGTATGGATCTGCATGTACTGTGGGGTATTTACTCTCTCCATCTTAATGCACAAAATATAAAGTGTTTTCCGTCCATTACACAAACCTAGTAAGTAGAGAAATTGTGGGTTTCATTGCGAAAATACTTAAAGGCAAGTAGAATCACATTACAGAAAGAATCTTGTGGTGGAGCTACAGTAGATTTTTTCATCTGTATTGTGTTAATTGAAGCAATTTCTAAGAGCCTAATCAGCAAGGTGGCTGTATTTTTAAAAGGGGGGAGGGGGGAATACATTACTATTTAATGTATTCTGACTTTTTTACACTGTTGAAGAGTTGGATTCTCATGCTAAACATGGCCAAAGTTTCAAAACACGAGTTGGACGTATGACGGAGTATTTCTGTGCCAAATGACTACTTCCGGTTTCGGTACGGGATTCAGAGAGTTTTTTTCTAGTATGGCCCTTTATCACGTAACAAAGGGCGGAATTCCTTGTATAGACACTTCTTCCTGATAAGCGTGCACACACATCACCCAGAACAAGAGCAAGAGCACACCCATCAACGTGTTTCGTTCGGGATACGGAAGCCGAGAGATTTTTCAACAATGGCTGTGTCCCAATTCAGGGGCTGCACCCTTTGAAGGTTGCATACATCATCGGTCTCATTTAAGAAAAATAAGCGTTAGATTGCAACGTAAGAAAGAAATTACGGGATTTTACACCTAACAGTGAATATCAGTCAATTTCATTACGGTTACTTTTCTTAAATATGACATCCTTGATGAAGTATTCAGCCTTCAAATGCGATCTCCGAAGGATGCAGCCTCCGAATGAGACGCAGCTCCTGTCACCAAAGGAGTGTGTTTTTGGTTGTGGGGGAAAGATTACCTTTTTCAGCTTCCCAAAGAACCCAGCATTAAGGGAACAGAGGATGAAAAAACTAAAGAATTTTCAGAGATATGAAGGATGCATTGTTACTCTATATGTACTCAAAATTAACATGAGATTGGCAGAAATTGTGTGTGATACCCCCCCTTTAAGCTTTGCTCTTGCTAAAATGCCACAACACATAAAAATACATTCTGAAAGTCTTCAACATAAATTATAATTGTCAATATGTCATTATGTGCTTTTTCAGATCTATTACAGCTATGTGTATCATACCTTTTTGGATTGAAACATACTAAAATGCAACTGATGTATGAATAAGTATGGATGAGTGAGAAAAGCCATATATTGCTTGTTAATACTGTTGTCACTCCACTTGCATATTACTTGTGATTTTCAATAAACCTGTATTATAATTGTTTTATGAGAATACCTCATGAAGAAAATATTATTTAAAAAATGCACTCTGGTGATGTCATCAGAAAATCTGATTTTAATCTGATCCTCATCATCACCAGCTGGCACTTCAGTGATGATTGTAATCCAGACCAGTTATGAAAGACTTATTTTGTGTTATGAAGTTACAGGTTGTAAAATTGCTAACCTGTTTTAGATACAGTTCCAATTTAGTGTTTGTTGCTTTAAGTTATAGATCTCTGTTTGATTTCTAAATGTTTAAACCTGTGACCCTCGCATCACATGCCAACAGCTTCTGTCAGCTCGTTCTATACTGCTAACTCCCTGCTGCCTGTTGAAGAAAGGAACTTGGCATCATGCCGATGTGTTCATCAATACTTTAGCAACTGCTTGCAGTGCAGTCAGTCCAATCAGATAAAAAATAAACAAAAACAATAGTCAATAGCTTAAGTTAGGAAGTCCAGCAAGTGGTTACAGTTTGATGGATCTGGATCTGTCAAATGAGGTCAGCATCATGCTCTGCTGTATTTAGAGAACATTTTATCTGCAAATACAGTCTTTGCCAGACTAAAAAGGCTTTTAAGATACAATGTTAGCTGTATATATGAGATTCTACAAGAAAAAGGTGGATTGAGTGTTCTGATTGTGTTCAAATTGCTCCATCTCACATACATTTTTAATGTGATTTTTTTGACAGCATCCTATTTTTAATATATGATAACAATTGTAAAATTATTTTCATTTAATGTTTAATAACACTTTTTTTTTTTCCTCCTCATAGGTCATCCTCATTCTCACTAAATATTACCATGCAGACTCCAACAAAGTTCTTGAGAGTTCCCTTTGGAGGTAAGTGACAGGAGATTTTTCTTTCCGGTCAAATTTAGGTTAAAATGCTCAAAAACTACAGACTCAGAGACAAAAGCGACTTCAGTCGCATCGACTTTTTTATTTTTTTATTTTTTTTTTTTTTTTTTATGATAATGGGTTGGGGGAAAATTCCCTTGTGGCAAAATTTAAGATGACAACAGTCAATTTGTAATTCAAATAATTCTCCCTTGGGATTCCCTTGAGAATCTTTTCAAGCTTTTCTATTGATTTATTTTATGCCAAATTTAAAGATTTCTTGTGGAAAATATTAAATGCTATAGCCTTAGTCAGATCAAGTCAAGCTTTATCACTCTTCAACCACATGTGTGCATTTTTGTGGGGGAATAAAATATTGTTAATCTTACAGGTTGTGCTGCTAAATGCAAAACAATTAAAGTTTTAAATTGAATGGCTAGACCTGTACTTTACAATATGCAGTTTGCTTGATTTATTTTTTTTTTTTTTGCCTTTAACTTCAGATTATCTATATACCTGTAATTATCTTCATTGTCTTCAAATGTATCCATTCATTATCAAAAATGTGTTAAATGAAGGAAACAAAAATAATAATATTGTAAAATATCTTTAGAATGTTTTTAATCTGATCTAAAATAAGAAATATTCCTTTAGCTATATAAATCTGTGCATTTATTGTCTATGACCACTTCTGCTACTTATACTGTACAAACAACAGAAATAAGCATTGCTAGATAATGCCAGTAGACGTACAAGTGTTTTTAAAGAAAAAATGGTTAATTAACGTTACTGCTCAAATGTACTTGATCAAAAATGGGTTTGATCAAATGTACTGTTTTAAATGGTTACATATTAGATGAAAATGTTATACAGCATGAATGATTAATCGATATAAAGATGCATATGGAAAATTACCTGAGTAACAGAGGAAGGAAGTAAAAGAGTGAGAGTGCAGCTTTTGACACATGGACTAAGTGGCAAACAGCTCAGAAGAGAGAAAGAGGGATGCCAGCGGGGGCTGAAGTCTGGCCTGATGGCCTTTAACACAGTTGTCCAGGAAGACAGAGCTCAGGTAAAGAGGAAGAGCAGAAGGCAAGAGCAGATGCCAGTGAAAAAGAGTGATTGTAGGTGGGTGTTTGCTTTTTTTTTATCCTTTCGTTGACCACTAAACCACAGATCAAAACATTCAAACTGACCATCAGCAGACCACAGCTGACCCTCATTGTAAAAAATTTCACTCAACAGGCTTTGACTGTCAGCACCTCTGCAAGCTTTAAATAAATTAAAAAAGGTAAATTTTGGAAAGGAAACAGGGTTGTAAGACGTAAATAAGCTCCTTTGTTCATCTTAAACCACGCAATTTTACAATCTAAGAAGCAAAAGTTCATGTAGAGAGCAAAGCGAGTACATCATTAAGAAATTACAATTGTTTATGCCTGGATCTCTCTCTTGTGTTGGTTTCTGCAGTCCTCTAGGGTCTGATAAGTGAGTCCATTGCCTTTGCAGTGAACTTAGAGATGACTTAATTAGGACTGCTGAGGGCATTTCTGGACCATGTGCTAATTGCCTAACACCATCCACTTATTAGCAACTAACCCTGACCGTATAATGACCGCCAGCCAGGTCTTTGTTTGTTTTGCTTTGTTTGGGGCTTGGTAAATCTTTCTGGGTTAGGCAAAGTTAGGCTTAATCACCAGTCTATTGTGAGAGAAACGTTGTTTCAGTTTTTTATATTGGGGTTTAAAATTCGAGGCCACTGAAGTGTGAAAAGAAGACGGAGCTAAAAATATAGTGCCGCATATGGAATAATTGATGCCATGTTTGTTCCAATGCTCTCATTAGCCTGTCTGTCTGAGGTTGATACGGGGTTGGCATTAATTTTACATTGGGGCACAGAATATATCAGTTGCACAGCTGCCTAATGACCAGGTGGAATGCTAAACACTGTCTTTTTCCCAGCTAGAGCTTCAGCATTTAACGCAACCCATGTTACATGCAGACGAACACAGCAGAAATGTGCAGTAGAGGAGGTGAAGTGAGAGCATATTTTGAAAGAAAAGGCACAAGACTGTACTTGACATGTGTTTGGGCAGGTAGGGTACCTCTGTGGCCATCTGGATATTTCTTTATGGCAGGAAGGCAAAATTACAGTGTACTGTTTCCTCCTCTTTTCAATTCACAATGGTACTTCAAACATCTCTATACCCTTTTTTATTCATTTATTTGAGTCATAAGGATATCATATTACTTATCACAGCTAGTGAGTGCTCTATTTATCTTGAAAAAGGCACACTTGAGTTGCCTTACGTTAACACATGGTGCTTGTCCGGAACAGTTGGTGAGAACAGCCTCTCCACTCTCATGCCTCACATGCAGGAAAATGTTTCAGTAACACAGATGATTCTCCTAAAAAAAAAAAATCAATGTTCTAGAATAAATGAATCGAATTAGTAAAATTTTCTCGTAATTTATTCATGATATTCAGAGCCGCCGAATCCCAGACTTCAAAGTCCAGTCCATCATTAACCAGACAGCCAGTCCTTCTCTTCAAGTCATTCAATAAATTATGTAGAGTCTTCTGTGTTGATGTTTTAATTGTTGTTGTTCAACTCATAATTTATGCACTGACATTGTGATGGAGCAGTCTGAATTCAAAGACACAAGGAGCTGATAAACTGAATTAAACTGGAGATTTATGTTCAACTCAGGCAATGAGGCTTCTTATTTGTCAGGTTAAAGTCAAACATTATCTGCGTTATGGAAGAAAAGTGTGTGAAAGCTTTTCGGTAGTTTAGTAAAGAAGTAGCTTACGGGTGAAGGGACTTTTTAAAATTGTTATTGTATACTGTGTTGTTTAGACAGTATATGAAACAAAAAGTTTCTGGCAGGGCTGTTGATGGAGGTTTATCAAATAAAATGTGACTAAATTATTAACAATATTTGTGAGAAAATCCCCCAAATAAAGATTTGTTACATTATTATGACAGATCAGAAAATCATTGAATAGACCATCACACCAAACACAAAAATTGGCTTCAGTTGTCAATATGATTTATATTTCATAACATTCAACACAAAAGGATAGAGTAGCCAAAATGTAAATTCTGTCATCATTTACTGACCCTCATGTCATTCCAAACCTTCCTTCTAAAAATATCTTCTTTTCTTTGGAATGACATGAGGACAAGTAAATGATTGCAGAATGTTCATTTTTGGCTGAACTGTCCATTTAAACATCACAGTTTATCGGTCTGTCTGAGCTAAACTTTCTTGTATTTTATCCTTGTTGTTCTTGTATTCTGTCTGTGATATTTTTTAATGATCGGCCTGTATGTACTTACAAAAAACATGAAGATGGTACTTCATGCTTGAATTGCTCAGACGGTAGAAAAATCCCCTATTACACATTTTATGTACAGTATGTGTCAGGGGTATGATTAATTGCATTTTTTTTTTTATCACATTATAATTTTTGAATAATTAATCACTCTAAATTAAATTGACAGCATTAGTTTCTGGGTGTACTTGATTGTCCCTTGAATGTGTATGGCCATTAGAAGGTCTGTGGTTGTTACATGTATAATGAAGGTGCAGAATCTGGGCCATCAGGGTACATAAAAAGAAAGACATCAAAGCCAAGTCAAAAATACCTACAGAGGCACCTTAAAAATTAATGACCGCACTATCAGTTAAAGGGGTTAAAGGATTTTTTTTTTATTATATTATTATTATTATTATTATTTTAATATAATCTTTGAGGTTCACTTATAATGTTAATAAAGTTTATTGCACAAAAAAAAAAAAAAAAAAACATATATATGTGGAAAACCGTCATTTACAGATAAAGCATTATGAAATAGTTTACTAATGATTTGTGATGTAGCTGTTGTCAGATCTAAAACAGTTGCTGCTTCATCTGTAAACAAAAGTTTCTTTGCAACTCTCCATTACACTGTACCTCATTTACAAAAACAATCTTTGGAGCGTGATTAAATGCTGTTTATAATGAGGAGGATGTTTTAAGCTCTGAAACTTGCAGGATGTTTAATGGTAAAAACACCTCTTATACAGTATGTCTAAAGATCAAGACAAATTTGATTTCTCATGTCAAAACCCCTTTACTATTAGCGTTTGCAGATTCTATAAACCTGAAAATATACCCTCATAATTGCAGCGAGTTCAGTTTATTTATTAAACTTTATGTTTGTATGATGCTGTAGTTTGTACTCTTAAGACAGTGGTTCCCAAACCTGTCCTGGAGAACCCCCAGCCTTTTGTATGTCTCCCTATTTCTGACATACCCATTTCAGGTCTTGCGGTCTCTACTGTTGAGCTCATGAGTTGAATCAGGTGTGATAGATGAGGGAGACGTACAAAATGTGCAGGGCTGGGGGTCCTCCAGGACAGGTTTGGGAACCACTGCACTATGACATACGGGCTGGTTGGGGTAGAGGACGGATACCGGAGAAACTGACATCACATTGCATTGTGACACTTAATTTTGCTGATGTCGTCTTGCCGTAGCATTTTATTTTTGCTTCCAATCCTCTACAGTATCTTTAATGTGAGCCATTTTTTAACTCACTCTGTTTGTTTCTACACTACTGCTCTTTATTTGTTGTTATTGACCTTTACGTCAGTAGAGAGAAGACAGAGAACACAGCAAGTCCCAGTGATCAATGAATATGTGATTATATGTGTGTGTGTTTCCTCTGAGGTCTTGGCTTCATTGAGCATGATCCCTATAGAGAGAAAAGATGTTGATGACAGTGGTGAACTTCGCCTGAGGTTCTTTACGGTTTAAAAAAATGTGTGTAATGATCTCTATACAGTACATGTGGTATTTTTTGCAACATTCCTTTTTTATCCACCAGTCTTTCTGCATGTGATATTAATTCATATCTAAATTATCCCACTCTGAAGTGGGAATACCCTCTTTTGAACTTGACATAATGCAGAGTCAGCAGCTAAACAAGCATTTCTCAACCAGCAGCCCACGGCTGGCAAGCTCTGACTTATGTTCCCTAATTTTAACCATTTAGCATTGATGGTGTTTCATCTTTGCCAGTGCTTTCACCAGTGCACATGTATGGGCTGATGATAGAGGAATATTTGCATATTTTTGCATTACTATCTGGAAAATATTTACTTTAATTAAATTGACAGCTTTCTGAGAATAACACTTAATGCTTTTTTCTCAAAATTACACTTTTGTTCAGTGTCATATAAGGGGAGCTTACAGGGATGTGACGCTAACAGACCGGGACACAACCGTACGTTCTTCATTTTAAGATCGACAGGAAAGTTCTGAGATAAAACTTTTTACAGACATCTCCATCTAATTTCTTGTGTGTTTTAATGCAGATTACTGTGTCATTATTTGCATTATTTATTTGCATTATTTGCTGCAAATAATGACACGTCAGTCTACATTAAAACACACAAGAAATTAGTTGGAGATGTCTGCAAATTTGGATCACAGATTTTTAATCCTTCTACAATGAATAAGGACTGATTATTTCAACAGTGTGCACTTCGTCAACAGCCATTTCAAATTAAAACCGGTACACGTCGGTTTGAAAAACGTGCTTTACTTGCTCATGTGAAGCGCTCATTGTCACAGACTTTGTTTCCTGGTGGAGTCAGCCAGTTTCCTGGAAGTCAGCCAATCAGATTTAGACTTCTGACTTTGCATCAGATGTTTAGCGAATGTGGGCAGTCCGTGGGTGTGATGTCTGAGGCTGACACTAATATCTCATTAATTTTAACAGCCCTAAAAACACATATTGTAAAATCTTTTTTTGGACCCCTTAGCACTTCCTTGTGGCCCCCTGGGGGACCCAATCCTCAGATTTATTTTGAGGGTAAGTTGGGTAAATGTTCACTGGACAACTAAGCTGTGTTCAAAATCACCCCCTATACCCTCATTCACTATTCCCTACATTAGTATAGTCTTATTTGAAGGAGTGAATGAAAACGAGTGAGGGAATTCGGACACTGAGTGCACTGGAAGGGCTGCCACTTTTGCATAGTTTGTGCTTGCTATTTAATGGTAGTTCCAGTAGCAATGAAAAGATTGAACTCTGTCATGGAAACTATGTATAAACCTTAAAGTCCGTGTAAAGCAATATTAAATATGTGTACTGAGTTTGTCACACCACAGAAAATTTGTTATTAAAGGATTAGTTCACTTCTGAATGAAAATCTCCTGATAATTTACTCAACCCCATGTCATCCAAGATGTTCATGTCTTTCTTTTTTCAAAATGAAAAGAAATTAAGGTTTTTGAGAAAAACATTCCAGGATTTTTCTCCATATAGTGGACTTCAGTGGGGTTCACTGGGTGGAAGGTCCAAATTGCGGTTTCATTGCAGCTTCAAAGTGCTCTACGCGATCCCAGACGAGGAATAAGGGTCTTATCTAGTGAAACGATCGGTCGTTTTCTAAAAATAAAAATAAAAATGTATATACTTTTTAACCACAAATTCTCTGATCCGCACGCATTATGTAATCATGTTACAAAGGTCATGCGTGACCAGAGTTGGGCAAGTTACTTCCAAAATGTAATATATTATATATTACTAGTTACTGTCATTTGAAAGTAATTAGTTACTTTACAATATTGCTGTCTCTGAATTGTTATGCGTTACACTACATTTGTGGTACTTTTGAGTTACTTTCACCAAAATAACCACAGAAGTTTGACGGCGTAAAATGCTAAAATGTAGTTTATTGCTGCTCATTATACATCCAGTGGAGGGCGGGGCGATGTGGTATAGCATAATGACTATGTAGGCCAGTGATCCTCTAGGGGGGCTTGGAGATAACTAAAATTTTTTGAGATAACTTAAAATGAATTTAAATATATTAAAATAATTAATTAATTGTATTATTTATACGTTAAATTAAATATTAACAAACACCACCTCTCTACATATTCTGCGATTGTTTTGGAGCAGCTCACGCGCTGTGTGAAATACAGACTGAACGGCATCAGTCTGTATTTCCCAACCACATCAGTCACATAGGATACGCAAACTACATCTCTCAGTTGGATAAAGAAAACCAGTGTCGCTAATAAAGTTTTGATGGATGACGATTGTATTGAAGGTTAATGTATGACTTCTGTATGTCTGTAGTGACATACAGAAGTCATACATTAGGCATGCGCGAGACGCGAGTCCGTTGTTACTGATGCGCAAAAAAATCACGTATGTGCGCTCGCGGTTCACTGACAGTGTTGCCAAGTCCGCGATTTTCCCGCGGAATTGCGCTACTTTTACACTGTTGCCGCGGGTTGTTTTTCATGTCCACGGGTTGAATCGACCCCAAATAACGTGATATTTAGCCCCTGGAATGCGAATTCCCACCAAAAATGCAGATTTTACCCCCCTGGAGCGCAATTTTTAGCGTGGGACCCCCCCTGAAACACGATTGGGCTAGTTTTGGGCTAGTTTTGAGGAGCAATTGGATGGGTTTTGTTGTAAAAGAACCTGGCAACCCTGCTCACAGATATTTCTGCATCTGTTGCTTTGTCTTGCCCATGCTCTCGTCCAGTGCATTCTTTCTCTTCTCTGACCCTGAAGCTCTCTCTCTCTTAGTATCACCAGTCCAGGTGTTTTTTCAAGTGCTATTTCTAGAAAGTTCCCTCAGTGCTGCACATAGATTGTAAAATTGCACTTGACTATTACATTCTTGTCCTTTTCTCTGAAAATAATGGGAGCAGCTATGTCCATCTCACAAATGTAGAATCTGTCTCTGCAGTCATCTCAACCATCGAATTCCAGCAGCAGGAAATAGACATACTATTTTACCCGCAGATTTTTTCTCTGGTGCTGGAATGTCTTGCGGTGTTGGTAAAAAATAAAACTAACAACACTTAATTTCGGGTTAAAATGCGTTGTTGTAATGTGCGTTACTGAGATAGTAATGAGTATAATATTACCCAAATTTTATTAGTAATGCCTTATATTAGTGCATTACAGCAAAAAGTACCTTTGGCAAAAAAAGGTAAAACAATGATATCGAACGATTTTGAAATTGGAGGAGAAAATTAGATGAAGTTTTTCGCCCTACTGCGGTACTTCCGCCTACGTCATGCGTGACCTTTCAACGTAATGCGTGGCGCATCGCATTTGTGGTTAAAAAGTATATACATTTTTATTTTTTTAAATGGCCTATCGTTTTGCTAGACAAGACCCTTATTCCTCGTCTGGGATCACGTAGAGCGCTTTGAAGCTGCAATGAAACTGCAATTTGGACCTTCAACCCAGTGAACCCCACTGAAGTCCACTATATGGAGAAAAATCCTGGAATGTTTACCTCAAAAACCTTAATTTCTTTTTGACTGAAGAAAGGCAGACATGAACATCTTGGATGACATGGAGGTGAGTAAATTATCAGGAAATTTTCATTCAGAAGTGAACTAATCCTTTAACCACCCAGCCAAATTTGAAAGATAAAAAAAAATCACTAAGTAAATAAAATAAGTAAATAATTCTCTGCTCTCAAATGCTGGTTGGCACTGAAACCACGCCCACTCGTGGGAAAGCTGCTGCCTCTCTCAACTGTCAAATACCGCTACAACCTGAATGGATGCTCCCTCTAGCAGCTTAAATGGATTTACACAGCCATACATGCTTGAGCCTCCAGAGCCAGAATCCAGTTCAGAGGACATTGACCTGCTAACTGAGAATCAACCTCGTCCCTCTCGGTTTGCAACAGAATGGTAATTTTTTTTCTCCCTTTTATGCAAGATAGCAGTATGTATCTAGCATAACCTAACTTAGCCAAATAATGTAAGGCTATCAATAAATAACATTGAACAAAACATATTTTGCCACTTTGCCATTATTATTATTTGTATGTATAGTCACAGATCAAACTAACAGCCATCATGGTTTTTGTTGGTGGTGATCCTCAGCTCTCCATCAAGGTAGCTCTTCACAAAATTAATCGACCTCTTCTTGATATAATCGTTTTTAGTAACTATAAATAAGGAGACCGAGCTGTTTTGTAAATTATCACAACCAGGTAATATGCATTTACGTGAAGAAGGCATAGCTAGCAAACTGTAGGCTGTAGTGACTAACGGCAATGACAGTAACTCACGATTGAGCGGGCGAACCACTGATGCTAATGCGCTCTAGTTATTTTAGTGTTAGGGGAGGGGCCATGCTTGGTGTCTCCAGTGCGTCATCGAGCCATGATTTCAGGCCTGACTAAAAAAAAATCCTGACCACAAAAATGATGAAAAACGGTTTAACGGTCTAACTCCACAATTCATTACTACATAGTTCACAGTCTTTGTAACACGTTTTATGCAGCACTTCAGAATGTTAATAAATATGCTTTCTATCAGGCTTGTAGAAGAAACAGTCGAGCTTTCTTTATTGATTGCATTTTTCTTGATGTATACAAATGACCACTTCTCAGAGTCTCTTTAGCAAACTCCCAGTGGCGCTGAAGCTGATTGTGCAGTTTTGAGAGCATAGACGCAGGCGGCATGAATACATTCTGATGTGTTTATCTGGAGTGTGCCACAAATAACAGGAGTGTGTGCACTGAGGACAGACAGGGAGCTGTTGTGCATGTAGACGCAGGAGTACACCCACATTCACACGCTGGAAGCGGAGCAGCGCTTCCAATCACACCTTTCAAATGCATTTTGTGTTTCACACTCTCTCACACATACTCACACATGTCTTGTGCAGATGGGATTTATAATTCATGTGTTCTTCACACATCTTTTGAACTGCTGAAGAAGGATTGCCAAGAGACATTCCCCCCCATCATGCCACACACACACACACACACACACACACACACAAAATTCTCAAGGGGATTCACTCCTCCATAATACATGAAGAGATTCTCCAGCATCCCATCAACCCCCACCCCTCTGACCCCCTGTGCCTCCGACAAGTGTAATTAAGGGTCCTTGGGGGAGGAAGAGGGAGCGAAATGAAATCACTTCAGGCAATGCCTCCCGGGCCACCAGTCAGCACTGTCTTTTTTTAGAGACTTGAAAAACTGATTTTAGTATCTCAATATCCCAGCTGTTTATGTCTTCACTTTACCCTTTTTTATTACCACCTTTGTTCTACTTGCATTTATCACAGCTGCTGCTTCTCCCCTTCTCTCTGTATCTTTGTTCATCCAGTCACCCATCACTCAGCCCACACAGAATCAGCACTGAAAGCTCTGCAGATTTCCATACAATTGGAATGTCTGTCATTCTATTTCTGACAAAGAACAGAGTTCTACACATCATCCCGCCTCTTCCATGTTTGTTTATTAAATATTTAGGCTATTTTGATTATCACTAAGAGTGTTGGAAAGTCAAAATAACAAATTTTACCATGTGTTTTACCACAATTCCCCAGTTTTCCTCTAAATAAGTGTGTCATTGGTGTCCCTGAGTCCCTGAACAAAGGGGTGGGGTGGGGCAGTCTTAGGCCCTGTTTCCACCTGGTATTAAGATGCGTTTTGGTTGACTGGATCACAAATAGACAAGGGAGACGCATTCCCATTTACACCTGGTATTTTAATCCGTCTCTTCTCTGTCCACTTTCAACCACTTCTGTCCTGATTTCTTCAAGGGGAGGGTCGGGTAAATGTATGGGGTTTTTTAGATCTTTCGATCTAAAGGACATCGTTCTGCTTGGTATGTATTTCGTCTTCAACCCAAACTTGGGTCTTCAGTCGACAAAGTTTATATCCCGTCTGGCTAGCACACTTCCCATAATGTTTAAGCATTAGTTCAGTAGGCGAACGCATTTGACCACATGAGAGTTAACACTGCGAAAGAAATCTGGTCAAATGTGTTTTCAAAAGTGGACGAGCTCAAAACCTTTTAGACCTTGTTTACACCTGTATTTAGCATTGTCTACTTTCGACCACTTCCAGAGGTAGTCGAAAAAGCATTCGACCGGATTGCTTTCGTAGTATAAACGCTCATGTGGTCGAATGCATTCGAACAGTGCAACAGACCGCATACTCTTCACCTACTGAACTAATGCTTAAACATTATGGGAAGTGTGCTAGCCAGACTTGTGATCCGATCGTCCAAAATGCATCTTAATACCAGGTGTTAACAGGGCCATATTCAAAACTATCAGTCAGTATCTGGTGTGTCCACCAGCTGCTTTAAGTACTAATGAAAATGTTTCTCTTTTGGCTTATACACCTTGCGGTCCTTAATTAGCATAAAAAAATTAAAACCCCTGCTTTAGATTATACTTCTGTAAATCTTTCTATCATGTGTTTCTCAATGATTAAAATTTTCTCCAGCCTACTTCAGTTTGTAAACTCTATACTCTTCTGCTAGAATCTTCCTCTTTTTCCTTCTCCACAGACTCTGAGTTGTTAAATAGTTAATTCATGTTCTGGCTCTTCTCCTGCATGTATATTGAATGGTTATGGGTCCTATGCGCCAGACTGGTGTTTCTGCAGAATCTGAAAGAAAAATAAGATCTTGAAGAATAACACAAACTGTAGTTCTGTGTCTGTAAGGGGTTAAAAAAAACTCTGAGGATCTAAACCAAAGGCCTCAAGCCAGAGAGACCTGTGTTTCTGCCTTTCTCTGTTTCTCACTCTCACACACGCACATTCACACATAAAAAAGGGGGTGGGGGGGCATGTAGAAGACTGGAAAATAGGCCTTGGTGGAAAAGGGGAGAATAGTCCATGGAGGCAAATAATGAAGGTTGACGTTCTCCACTGATAAAACACCGTAATTTTTTTTTTTTTTCCTCAAGAATCTAAATGTTAGCGAACTGACATGCTTTTTTGACACATCCAATCTAACATTCCCACGTCTCTGTGGCTGTGAGCATGTGTCATAGGGGCTTAAAGCAGCAGTAATAAGAGATGCCGATGATGGTGCCATTTACAGTGACTCTATTAACACCTCAGAACTGCTAATGGTGGTAATGATGAGAAAGAAACAGACAAACAGAGAGATTAAAACACCCATGCGCATGTACATGCTGTTCAAAGTTAGTATATTATCAATAATATAATTTTATATCGATACTTGTTGTGAATATTTGTGTGCATGTATAAACAATCTTTGCTATGATTTGTGCAATATGCCCATGTTATGACTGTAAGGCTTCTTTGAGTTTTCAGAGAGGCTTAAGATGGAGAGAATTAAGTTCAGCGAGGTATCGAGTAAATCACTCCACAGATATACTCAGCTAACCGGAAAGACTGTTATTCAACATAATTTTAGTCCCCAGCTGGTTTCTTGCACTTTTCAAGTGGTTTTGCATTTCTTACTTTGTCAAGGCTGCTGAATCATAAATACTTTCATCCACTCTGCTGTTTCTGTTGCAGTGGAAACTACAGGGTGTGAGGCATGACAGACAGACACAGATTGTTCTCTGAGACAAGACTGGTCAAGTGAAATATCAGTTAAAATGTTGTTTTAAAGGGTTCATGATACAGTTTTTTTTTATTATTTTAATATGTTCCTTGAGGTTCACTTATAATGTTAATAAAGTTTTTGTATCACAACAACAAATATATATGCAGAAAAACAATTATTTTTAACCTTCATTCTGACCCTCTGTCTGAAATGATCCATTTTTAAAGGTCTTCAAAAACAAAAACACTGTTTCTACACCGGATGTGACAGTTGTTGCAGTGTGTCGCACTGCAACAGCTTGAGGCTGTCTACACTGGACACGATTAAGCGTTGCAAATTCATTTTCTTTTTGTGTCAGAAGTATGTCAGAAATAGAACGGGGCTTCAGGAATTTGTCATGTCACGCCACACCGTGCCGCATCCACTGTAGACAGCATCACTGATTATAATGGGTTTTATTTGTTTTTGTTGTGTTGCGCCGCACCGCTCTCTTCTGGTGTAGACATGGTGTAAGGCTTGTCAGTAAACAGCCACTGTTATGATTGGCTGACGTCATTGCATAGGAAACAGTATCAACACCCACTCACTGTTGCACGTGAGTAAGTGTTTTGAAAACATTATCCACATAAACCCGTCATTTACAGACAAAGCATTATGAAATTGAGATGATCCATGACACCATTAAAAATATCCTTTAGAGTCTCTACAGAAAGCAAATGAGCTGTTTAAACAGGGCATGTCAAAGTGAACCTTCCTGTACACTTTAATTTGCTCTTCCATTTATCCTCTTGTCAACAGACTCAAACGTGTGGAGAATGTCAGAAAGTGAACAGGCATCTGTGTACTGTATCCAGTGTAGACAGCATCAGTGATTATAATGGGCTCTATTTGCATTTGATGCGACACAACACAACATATTCAAGTGTGCTATTAGTATACTTCTTTTAAACTAAAAATAAGAAAGTATACTTTCAGTCTACTTTTTATGTACTTCTTAGATATATACTTAAAATTACACTTAAGTATACTTGACTTATACTGACAGAAAAGTCATATTTGGCCTATACTTGTAACTCAATCTTTTGATCAAAATGTACTTAAAAGTATAATTAAGTATTCTAAGTATACTTGGCTTGTAGATGTGTTTACTCTTTTGATTGAGTAGCCAATTAAATAAATAGTTTTACATACTGTCTTATAAACTTACATTATGTGAAAATATTGATTTATAAAGAAAACAAAATTGCATACTCTCTTGAGTAGGTACTTATTTTGAATAAGTAAGTACTTAACGACCAAAGTATGTTCTAAATAGTATGACTGTATGAATATAATCGTTCGTACTACATTCGCCATGCTGTCATTATCATGTGAAATACTAGCATCAGTTGTGTCACTTCACTGTCATTCACAAATCCTTTCCTGTGGCCTGATAGTACAGTAAAGTGTCCATCACAATCTTGCCGGAAGTAGTAGGTCGTCTGTGTACTTTTTTGACTATTCTTTTATGAGTACTGTGAATTCGGACATACTTCTTTTGTCACACACTGTTTTTGCCTACTATATTGTAGGGAAGTATGCAATTTTTGATGCATCCATATGTTTTTAAATCTGAGTTTGTAAATTTTTCTGTTTTGCAATGGTAATGTACATAGGAATTTACTTCAAATCTACTTAAAGTACAGTATATTTCTAGTATAAAAATTAATTCGCAAATAGGAACATAGCAGTATACTTAAAATGCAAAAAAAATATATATAATTATTAAACTAGTATGTTAATTTCACTTAATGAAAACTTACAAGTACTGTATACTTGCAGTCTAAAACTACTAAATTAGTAGTTTACTAAGAGTATACTTCAAAGTGTACTTTCATAAACTAAAAAAAAATGTGCTACATACAAGAATTTAACTTATAAACTATCAGTATACCTATAAGTTCACTTTTAGTGTAGTTTCAGTACAAAGAAAAAATGTAGTTGTAAACTAGTTGTGTATCCAAAGTTTACTACTGTTACACTTAGAGTAAACTTAATTTAAGTAAAGTATACTTTTATATACTAAAAAGTGGGCCAATTTAGTCCCAAGTAGTATTGAATAGTACACTTACAAGTATACTACTAGTACGTTAATATTAGTATACTTACTACAAGTATACTTAAAAATATATTTGAACTTTTCTTAGGTATACTTAATAAAATTAACTTGAAGTATACTTATTTTTTGTAAGGGTAGGCAAGTGTCAGCCATGGGTGGGGCCTGTCGTGCGATGATGTAAAACAATGTGTTGATGTCTTGCTCTGCAGGCAGTCATATGCAAATGTATTGCCCCGCATGATGTCATAAATCCCACAATATCCAAATGAGCTGTTTTTGGAGCTTGATTAAATAAATGCTTTTTATTAGAATGAGGAGGACATTTAAAGCTATGAAACTTGCAGGATGTCTTAATGGTAAAAAGACCTCTTATATGTCTTTATTTGTCTTATATGTCTAAAGATATGTCCAAATTTGATTTCTCGTGTCATAACCCCATTAAGATGTCTAGGTGTGAAAATTAACTTTTTAATTAATGGGCAATATTTGCCCCCTTGAATAGATTTTTAAAAGCATTTTTACATTTGAAATAATCAGAGATCTTTTTGTCACTTCCAGTGGCATTTTTGCCCAGAGCCCTGGTTAGGCCTTGACCCTGGTGTGAACATTGTCTAACTGAAGATTATGTGAGCAAATTTACTGCTTTGAATATGTGCATAAATTAATGTGTGCTGGTTCACTTAGTTTAGGGACAAAATTGTCCTTAAAAGTGAGCTGAATCAACAGTTCATAAAGAAAGTACATTATGCATTGTAGCATATTATGCATTTGTTGTTTTATTTAGCCTGTAATCATTATAATTCACTTTATATAAAAATGATAGAAGTTTATGGTTTGTTCTCCTTAGATATCCATATCTCCTAATGCAACTGTGTGTGTGTTTCTATGTGAAAAAGGAGAAAAGAGAGAGGAAAAGACATGTAAATCTGGAATGTGAATGGTTTTCGAACTTGCTGAATGGAGTCAAATGCGTTGCCATCTGGAGAGAGTTTCACATTTCTGTGGACATTCCTTCAGTGACGAAAAACAGGCTCCAACTAAATTACAGACAGCTGCTGCTCTGAGAAACGCATAGGGTAGAGTAGAAAGAGTGAAAAAAGTGTCTCCACCGAATTGCTCTTCATTTGCTTTTGAGAAAACTGTGAACGCTTTCAGAGCTTTAAAAACAATGGCGCTTCTCTTTCCTCTCAAGTTCTCCTATTTACCCTCTCCAGTTAAAGCGTTTGGCTCAACACCAGCAGGATTTCACCCTTTCTTTTTGTTGCCGAAGAGAGGCTGAAGTTCCGGACCTCACAGCTCAGGGGCTAAACGGTGCTGACAAAGCCTCAGTAATTACGGGACACACGGGAGTTGTAGTTCTCTGGCTCTCACCCTGCAGCGTCTAAAATGATCTATAGGTGTGTGCAGGTTAAGTACTATAAAGCAGGAACATAAAGACGTTTCTGACAGGTGATTAAGAGAAGATCTTTCAGGCATGTCTTTGTGGTGTAAGCATGGGTCTGCAGCTGCTTAGATATGCATATGCGCACACTTTTATTTCTTTTCATCAATCCCCACTGCTTTTCATCTTCTCTCTCCTCTCAACATGAATAATACATTCCTTCATTTCCTTGGCCTGCTGTCTGACCACACACATGCTCACCACTGACCGTAACAATTTATTTCATACCAGATTACTCAGATCTCACCATAGACCATGTTTCTGTAGTGAATGTACAGGTTTTTAAAAAAAAAAAAAAAAAAAAAAAACTGTTATCATACTTTCTCATGAAGTGCACCACTTACTGTCATTCAGTTTAAGGCTGTGTTGTGCTCTGATTTGAGTGGTCTCACACAGGTCTGGCTTTGAATCGAAGCTCTCGCACACAGACACACACTAATGCCAAAGAGTGAGTATTCAGCACGTTTCAGATGCGAGTTTACCATGGTGCTGTAGGCTCAGTGGGGAGCGCTGAGGATATACAGTCACACAACATGACACAACACAGAGACTATCCATCTCTCTCCATTTCCAACAGACAACCTGCTGCGTGTGTGTCTCCGTGTGTGTGTTTGGCAAAGGTGCTTGGCAGACAAGCCCATCAATGCTGTGAAAGGGTTTGCCAGGCTTTTATCAAACACCTCTGCTGGAGCTCATTGATTCAGCCCGGCAGGGTGGTCAACCAAAAGAAATCCTTGGTTTAACTTCAGTGCATGCGCTGTGCTGGTCTCTTGTATAATTACATGCTGTCTCGGACTGGTTTTGGTTTAAAAAGGACAATGTAATACATAGTTGCTAGAGACACAAAGCCAAACAACATGTGTGATAGAATTAGATTTTTTTTTTTCTTTGAGAACTATTTAAGAAAAACAAAAAAATATATAGAGGTACGGAGTGTGAAGAGACCTTGTTGTGTTGCCGAACACAGCGTACTTGGACAGCGGCCTAGCTTCAGGCAAAGATGCAGAAACTATGATCTCGTTCTCTCACTCCTTCTCTTGCTTTCTTTAAGGCGAACACCTACACACACACATGCACACAACAAGATGGAAGCTAGTGCAAGCAGAAATGGCAAATTCATGGTGTTTAAATGTGGCATAGCACAGCAACAGTTAGTTAGAAATTTGTATATACATGGGGCCCCAAAAAGTTGGAATTTTAAGTCATACTAATATATTACACAAATTATCAGTTGCCATCTTTATTTAAAAAATAAATAAATAAATCAAACTTTAGTACATAATTGCAAAGACATTTAAAATTGTGGCTTATGTTGCCACTGAATATACAATTTATTACTCTATTTGAAATATTTAAAGCAGTGGTTCTCAACTGGTTTGGCTATGGGACCCACATTTTCCCATGGCCATTAAGCTGTGACCCAAATTTTTAGGAATTTGAACCAAGCTAATTTATTTCTCAAGAATGCACATAAACACATACACATAAAATGAATAGCACTACTGATGAATAAACAGTATTATATGGTAAGGCTATTAAATAGCAGTACCAAACTATTTTTTTGTTAATACAATACAGTTAGTAAGTTAGTATGAGCTTCCACAGTCATCAGAAATATAGAATTGGTTAAGGTTATGGAAACTACAGTTACCATGGTAAGTGCACAATAATGCTAACATGAAATGTTAATTAAACATATGGACACTGATCTTGATGAATAGAATGAACATCATTCCTGCATGAAAATCTTTCCCAGCTAACACACAATGTACAATTTACATAATTTATTGGTACTTTTCGGTAATTTTGGTAATTGACAGTGTAACTACGATTTTGCATGTTCATAATTTTAACCGCAAAAATGTGTTCTGTGTGAACCGGCCCTAACAAGTAGGATAACGACATCAACATACAGTATAGCCTGACATCATATCATGTGACAGTAGATACTGAATCAGGATAACGTGAAACGCAGGTCAGTGGGAAAAAAAAAAAAAAACCCATGCAAGGTCTAGAGATTTTTTTTTAAAGTTTAACTTCTTTTAACTTGAGCGCCAACACTGTATCATGCACGAGACATGCAAAAGATGTGAGCACAATGGTCAAACACGTCTGTCTAACATGTTTACATAGAAAAACAAAAGTAGTGCAGAGGAATGGAAAAACTTGTTCTGTCTGAGAGAAGAGCAAAGTCTTTGGAGAAGAGTCAACAGCTTTGCGACCCACTTTTGGTTGAGAAACACTGATTTTAATATATTTTGGCAGAGGTTCCTCATAATTAACAACATTTACAAAAAGAGTAAAGGTTATGATTGTAGCAATGTCATCATGTTGATAGCATTCAGACTGTTAACTGTTAATCTAGAACGGCTGTGTTTTTTAAAGATAGGAAAATAATGAAGAAAAGATCATGTTCAGAAGCCTTATAATGGTCCCCCCTCCCCGCAACAGTCATAATTGAATTTTTCATGGCCATTCTTTACTCTTTCTTTGACCCTTAGATTTAAAGAGTTCTATGTAAATGCTTTCATCAGAAATTAAATGTGATACAGCTCTGGCTCAAAGCTCCAGCTCCCCTCGCACAGGAGCTGCAGATTTGCTGTATTGTCTGTTTTAATTTATAACTTCCCCAGTCCTTCAAAAACAGCATCTTTGTAAAGCTTGCATTACAATGTGACTCTGGGTCAGCTCTAATGGAGGTGCCAGTACCACATGAGGTGCAGCTTATTCAGAACATACTGAAATTATCTTGGTAAAAAGACCCAAGAGATAGACCCTAGGTGGTTCCCTACAGTATGTTGCATAATGTGTTGACCTGCCCTGTAAGGTAAAGATGTTAAAATTTGTAGCTGATATTGCACCTGATTTATTTGTCTCTCTGAAATGGAAGATCAAGTGGAACACATTGCAGAGATTGCAGAGTGAGATTGTGAGAGTCTTTCACACAGTAATCTCTGTTGCATATTTTGGAAAATGTATAAATTATGTGGGTATTTTTTATCTTCAAAAATTGCATATTGTATACATAACCTCAGTAAAAAAGAGAAATGTCCCTTTTTCAGAATACTTTATTTTAAAAATAATTTTGTAATATCCAAAAAAGCTTTACTGATCTTTATTGGAAAAGGTTTAAACAATATTTTTCATGCTTGTTCAGTGAACCATAAGCAGTTGATGCACATTCACCTGTGGAACAATCAAGAAACTAATAGTTTACAGGTGGGAAACAATTAAGGTCACAGTTCTAATAGCTTAGAACACTAAAAAGATGTTTCTGCTATTGAATCTAAAATACATTAGGAGAAAGATGCCCAGGGTGCCTGCTCATCTGGTGCCATAGTACTGCTGCAGGAGGAATGAGGACTGCAGATGTGAACAGGGCAATAAACTGCAATGTCTATAATGTAAGACGCCTAAGACAATGCTACAGGGAGACAGGAAGGACAGGTGATTGTCCTTGCATGCCAAACCATGTGCAACCATATGTCCCCACAGACATGTTCAAGAACTTGCAGATGTCTTGGTGGAAGAGTGGAGTAACATCTCACAGCATGAATTGGCAAATCTTGCTCAGTCAATGAGGATGAGATGATCTGTAAATATTAAAGCAGCTGCTGGCCATACCAGACTGCTATTTTTGATATTTGTTCAGTTCATGTCTCAGTTGTTACATTTTTTTTTTTTTTGCTCATTCAAATATTTACACGTTAAGAAATTTAATGAAAAAAAAAAAAATCAGTTGAAAGTGTGAGAATGTTTCTTTTTTTTGCTGAATTTATTATATGCTATTCTGAATATAGCAATTGTGATATTAGCAACACACTGTCATGGCAATTCATAACTAGTTTTTGGCGAATTGGTGATGAATTCGCATGAATTAGTATGATCATATCAAGTTTTCATACGATTTGCTTACATCCCACTGAGGGTTTAGGGGTGGACCTTCATGCCTATTTTTTTTTTTTTTTTTTTTTAAATCATACGTTTTCATACGAATCAAATCATACAAATTCATTTGAAATTGTGAGTGAAATGTTGTTCATATTAATTTTCAAAGAGATCATTTGGCCTCTGTTATGAGCTCAATTTGACTGCAAACTTAGCATGATATAATAAATAAGATAATAAATTAGGCACAGCCTGTATACTGTAGTTTGAATGAAATAGTAAAGAAATTATTATATAATAGCTAATTATTCATATTTCTCTGAGAAAACACTTTCTCTTCATTCAACTGCAATACTATAGAGAGTTTGCTGTTTTATACAACAGTGCTGGCTTGATTCTGTGAACAACTTGATTGGTTTTAGAACCCAAGAAGACTTTCTCCCCCTTGAACAATGGTGTGGATAACCTCCCATGATCCTTCACAATTTCATTCCAAGCCCCAGGGCATTAAGAAAAAGACAGGGATGGGGAAGGAAATGGAGATTTTGGGAAGAAATCCACACTGAAAGCATTAAAGAGGCTTCTTAATTAAAGCAAAAGTGGCCAACACAGATGCTGTCATACTTTGCCAAGCCCCTGGCCTCCTCCTCTCACTCATTCCCTTTCACCCCACTATCCCACACACTCTTCACACTATGGAATCCCATGGGTAGCAGGGGAATGAACAGTCCTGCGAAAGTTCTGAAGTATAGGAAGTCCTGGAGAGAGCCAAGTTTGCTGCTCTCTCGCTAACTGGTTGTTGTGAATGTGCTGGCACTCTGAATAACACAGTCAGTTTGGGGCCTAACATGGAAATCAGGTTGACCAAACCATGAATGAACACCAACAAGGCATGCATTCATTTAAAATGCTTTCATTACTCCTGAATGCTGTTGAGGACTTGTGAAGATGCACATTGTACAATGCAGGTAGAAGGAAACTGAAGAGATATTGCATGTAAAACTTTCAGCTGGTATTTTTTATTTCTGGGCACATATTTTCATAGACTTTATTGTAAATTCTGCAGCCTGTTGTATGTCCCCTAGACCTCAGGAATATTTGCTTTAGCTGGTCTTATCATGCGCTGTTTGATGATTCAGCTTGTCTGGGTGTATGTGGCAAGGCAAACCAATGAAGACACGAATATAGACCCAAGGAGACCTTGACTTTCATCATGAATAACTCACAGATGGACAGGTTCAAGCATTGAATTCCAGCATCACAAACAGTTTAGGCACCTGAGAACTGAGAGGAAGACAGACCACATGATTACTGAGTTACCCATCCAGAAAACAATCAGGGTTCCACTTCAGCATAACAGGCCCATCACATAATGTGGTTAATGTCGTAACACATGTGGGCACATTAAGTTAATTAGTCCTTAAACTGTAAGATGATTCAATCTTACTGAGCTGTAATGTGGAGGGAGAGAATAGATTGACTGTATCTGACTCCCTCGTTTGATTGCGTTGTTAATGACTTGAGTTATTTGAAGTGATTATTTTTATATAATCACGATTGATGAGATCTGAGAGATTATAATTTAATGTAAGGTATTTATGCTTATTATATCCTTAATGCTTCTTTGTAGACAAAACCAAATTAACTTTGATCACACATACATTTTCAGAAAATTTAGAGTGTTTTTTTTTTTTTTTTTTTTCTGGTTTCTTGTTTCTGGTATTCTAGTATTTCAGGTATTTCAGTTTATGTATAAGATCTCCACTTGTCTTCATTTATGTTTATCTCCACTCAAACTTTCTCCAAGTACTTCAAAACAGCAATATGTGCAAAAATATCAGTGACATATTGCAGATTTCTTCAAGAAACAGTTACCTAATGAAGATAAAACTGTAGCATTTCATAATAATGTAGATAATTGTAGATAATTAATAAGGCTTTGGTTCATTAGTTACTTAAAGGGATACATTTTGTCATCATTTACTCAGCCTACTGCTTTCCAAACCTGACTTTCTTCTGTGAAACAGAAGATATTTTGATTTTTTTTTTTTTTTTCCTCATAAAAAGAAAGTCAGTGGGGTTCAATGTTGTTTTGAACCCCTCTAACTTTCAGTGAATAGACAAAAAAGTAGAAATTTTTTTTTTTGTATCTTCTCAAGTAAATTATTATTATTATTATTATTATTATTTATTTATTTTTATGAACTATCCTAATAAGGATTACACATATTCTTCTTCTTATCCAATAGTATAATTTAATGTTATTCTGTGGGGATGTTGAATGCTTGATTGGTTGACGAATTATTAGAAAAATAATGGTATAATGGCCACTTCAATTCCCATCCTAACCACATTACCACCTCAGGTTTGCATTATTTTTCTAATAATTCAATGGCCCATCATCAATTATTCCTTGCTTCGTACACATTACAGTCACTACTATAAATAAACCTAACAATTCACAGATGGCTGTAGCATATTCAGTATGCATTACATACAGGGCCAGTCTGTGTTCTACACCCACAGCATCAAACGTGTTATCCTCTTATTATTATGAAAATATTTATATCATCCGAAGAAGAGCCCTCTGTCCTTGTGATTCTATATTTAATCATAATTTCCAGACACACTGTACGGGCACACTCAGCAAACAGGTCGCACACTGCCATAGCGCTAATCCTCTTAGCAGATAGCTTTGTTGGGTCCTGCTGGGTGCTGGGAGGAGGCCGGGGAACGAGGCCGCCGTGTTGCTGTTGACCACTGCGTCCCGGTGGGTAGGGGTGATGCTGGCTGTTTTAATTGAGTAATTGATACTTACTGGCTCAGAGTGTGACTGATGGCATTACTTACCATCATAGTGTATGCTCAGGTATACTGTGAGTCCAGTTCTTACTGGGCCAGTTTACGGTTCTGTAATTTGCTGTAATTTCTGTAATCCCTGTTTTATTTGGAATTGTATTGCAGCACTGAAAGGATTAGTTCACCTAAAAATTAAAATTATGTAATTATTTAATAACCCTCACATCGTTCCAGACCCGTATGTTTTTTAATTTTGTGGAAAAAAACAAACATGCTGCTCTTTTCCATACAAGGACAGTTCATATAAACTACATCAAGCTCCAAAAAGGACAAAAACACCATTAAGATAATAATGACAGAATTTTCCTGGAGTGGAGTAATGGTGATGAATCTTGCATTGTAGAACTTGTAACAGCAGGTTTTATTTAAGATTTTACTGATGTAATGTTTATAAACAAAAATCTAATGAAGACCAATTTTATTCCACCACTTATTGAATTTGTCTCTCCGCTGTTTGCTGAATGTTGCTGACTTTGGCAGCATTTTATACTTCTCATTAAGCCTAAACTCATAGAGAATGTGTTGAAAATGTAATTGAAATTATTTAAAGTGCCAATTACAATGAGTTGCGTTAAATATAAATCAATATATGTCATGTTAAATCAGAGAAACAGTGGGTGAGCGAGAGAGGAGCTGAAGACGAGAAACTGGATATGTGCCAACGAGAGCTCCCACTGCTGTGTAGGGAATATGAAATTTGGGTAGCTTAAGTAGGAGGTGTCATATTAAAGTGAGAAATATGGCTTACAGCTTATGCTTATAAACCATGGAGTTATTGAATTGGGATTTCATGAAAATTTGGATGAGAGTCATTAGAGAAGTAGAGTGGGGCCATCTCTAAACTCTATACACAATAGCTCGTATCGCTTCGTAAAAAAGATATAGCCTTTGTAAACATGTCTTTCTTAATGGCCGTCATTAGGCTATTAGGGAATTCCCACAAGACACTTATTTGTCTTTTTTATTTGTTGATCTATGATAAAACATGAAAATACAGGCAAGATTGTTGCTAATGTAGTTGGCTGTTTTAAGTACCAAATTGACATTGCGATTTCTATCATTTATCAATTAGTCATGATGCGTTCAGTTATAAGTGCATAGATATAATTGATTTCTGGCGTATAGTGCACACATTTTTCATACTTTTGACGACATATCAATTTAAAAGTAAAACAAAACAGAACCAAAAACAGGAATGAAAAGCATGTTTCTTTTCTATCAATGAATAATGTAGTGAAATCTCACACTCCAACATCCTGAAATTAAGAAACTGGGAACTATGGAAGAATTCAATTTCAGTGACAGGAAATTAATGGGCTTTTCCATAATTTACCCCTCAGGCCATCTGGCCCTGGGGTTTTGTTAGATTTCATCTCTGCGAGGCAAACAGCAATCTAACTCTCTGTTTGTATGGTATATTAATACATGAGAACCCAGCAGCTGATCTACAAACATCACCATCAAGACTGACAGGAATCAGTGATAAATAAAGCATCATTCTCATTTATATTATTCTGTAATTATTCTTTCCTTCCCATCAGGCCCACACAGAATCTGTGCTCCCCATAACAGGAACACCCACACATGTACACATCCCCCAGCCTTGGCATGTTAGTTTATTAAATATTGTGACTAATTTGAATTTATGCTTTTAGCTACCAATATAAGTGTAGCGTTTTCAGCTTGGATTAACACATATAACCATGTTTAAATCCATTTCACTGAAACACAAGAAAGTCTGCCTAGACCTGCTTCCCATCAACAGACTCAGACTGTACAATGTCTGTTTAGCGGTTTCTTTAAAAGTTCTGTTCTTCAAACTAATACCCTTTAAAACAGTTGACTCATTTCCTGAAAATATTTTCAGCTCTTTTTCTGAACAATTTATTAGAACAGCTCTTACAGAAACACATGTGTAATGTCATAGCTTGTCGTAACCATGGATTTGTGTGACCATTTTTTTGGCTATTCCAATAATTGTAATGAATCTGAAAACGAAAGTCGTACAGGTTTGGAAAAGCATGACGGTGAATAAATGATGACAGAATTTAAATTTTTGTGTGAACTATCCCTTTAAAGCTAGAGAAACAGAGACAGATGCAAATGTACATCAATCAGCCGTTTTTCATGTCCATCTAGTCAAACTCATTGATTTCATATACTATACGTAGCTGTTTAATTATGACCGTTTTAAAAGTTTGTATTCAAAAATATTTCGGGATTTGCACCATCATAAATCTTTTCCTATCAATGTTTAAAGCAGGCTAATCTGACTTTTTCTTGGACACGTTGCATCAATTAGAGAGTCAGAGAGAGGACGTCTGTTCTCTGTTCACTTTTATTTAATCAGGTCACACATGAACTTCCCTTTCTGCTTTCTGATCCAGGCTCACCATGTGCTGTGCTTTGAGATTGATCAAATCTGACCTGATTTCCCAAGGGCAGTGTGGCATACAGTTTAAGAAGCATCTGCTATGTTTCCAAAACACTGCTCAAGTGGACAGGAACAGCAGAAAGGGCACTTAATGAACTTCTGCTGTGTAAACGGGTGACTTGACACATCATATTTATGTTTATATTAAAGTCAACTTTTAGGAATGTTTTAGATTTCTGCCGGTAATGCTATTTACAACAGATTGATTTTACTGGAGTTATTGGCAAATCCTTAAAAGCAGCAGGTCTTGCAAGACCTACTGTTAATGGTGCCTCTGTGTTTTATTACTTAGGCATGATTGGAACTTTATAGTTGTCACAATTATGTTAAGTTAGTTTTGTTTTCATGGACTTTTAGTATGTATTCTTCCGTTACATGTTTCCTGTGTTCCTGTTTTCCTGCCAGACATTAGTTGTCATGGACGTTCATTCAGTCATCAGACCTGTTCGTTATATAGTCATCACCACTGTGTATTTCCCCCTTGTTCTCTCTTCAGTGGTCCGGTATTGTTCGCACACTGAATTGCTTCATTTAATAAATACCTTTGTTGTACCTTTTTGGATCTTCATCATCTTCATCTGGACTAAACATGACAATAGTATGTGTATATATATATATATAGAATAGAATAGAATAACTGATTAATTGATTTTTTTTTTTTTTTTTTTGACGTTTTATTTGCCATTTGTACACGGACAGACAGTACGAGTGCATAGAAATTTTTTGAGCAAATCTCTTGGAGTCAGCTGTAAGAAAGATAAGATAATGACAAAATAAATAATAATTAAGAGAACTGTCAAGGCTGTACACACAATGAGTAAAACAGAGATCCTGTCAACTAGACAATCCCCTGTAAAGATCTCGTCGACACGATAGCCATCTGCATAGACCCTAAGCAAAGACCACAAGAACCAGACAAGTCCTCGTCTCCATACTGGCATGATGAATCCAATTTTCAAGCAAAAGGAACTGGATGAAATATTTAAAGGGGTGGTTCATTGTGATTTCACTTTTTTAACTTTAGTTAGTGTGTAATGTTGCTGCTTGAGCATAAAAAGTATCTTGAGCATAAACAGTTACAGCGCTGAAAGTTCAATGCAAATGGAGATATTGTCTTTTAAAGTTGTGGCAGTTTAATGCCTACAAAAACGACCGGTTTGGACTACAACAAGCTTCTTCCCGGGTTGGTGACATCATAAACCCTGCAATTAACATAAACCCTGCCCGCATGAACACGCAACAAAGTGGGCGAGGCCATGTCGCACGGCATTATGGAAGCGGAAGAGTTGTCTACACCGGACGCGCGGCGCAACGCGACGCGTCAAAAGATAATAGAACCCATTATAATTAGTGATATTGTCCACACTGGATGCGGCGCTGAAGACATCTTCCAGAATCTACATGAGTTTATTGCTGGATTTGCACAATGCCTATTACTGAAAGATGAAGCAGTTCCCACTTTAAAAGCAGAAGCTGCTGATTATGGGCCCTTAACTATAAGTACGTTTTATTGTTTGTACATGTCTTTTAAATGTATTATGTTGCTATTTTTTGGTTGCATCAAGGACGTAAACAAAGACCAACGTGTTTTTGCTTCGCTAGCCAGTTAGCTAAATTCTATTGCATACTTCTCCAACAAACACCAACAAACACTAACAAACTTCTATGTTCATAGACAAACAGTTGTTCACGCTATAAATTAAACGATACCTTTACAAAAATGCTACTACTCAGTCATGTATTCAGCTACAGTAAAGCTGTAATTAGGATAAAACCGTATATCGAAAGCTAACAAACAGCAGTAACATTTACAAGTGAGAGCATATCTAAACACTTTGACACAAATACAAATGGAAATACTTAGCACTCATAAACGTCCTTTAGAAACCATGCTTGCAGAGGTTCTGCTTCACCCTCTTCATCATTACTGCTATCTGGGTCTGATTCGGGCTCAATTTGATACGACAGTATAGACGCCATTATTTACATTTCCACTGAAGCACATGTAACAACTAATGGTAAGGGGCGTGGCGTTTCCGGACGCTTCAGCGAATCACAATACACTGGGCCAGCTAACCAATCTGAGCACATTGCGTATTTCGGAGGGAGTGGTATCATACAATCAGGAAGTCAAACCGGCTGTTCAAATGACAATGGAAACAGTGGTGTAGAATAAAGGTAAAATATATGAAAAATACAGCATTTTTTTTAAAAACGAAGCATTAAGACATGTTAAACTGCACCCCATAAACACAATAAAGCCTAGAAAAAAAAAACAGTGTACCACCCCTTTAAATGCTACCGATCCACAATCTGATTTTGACTTGTGATGCCATGTCATAGTCACACCATGTTTGTTCGTTGGACAGAGGAGAACTGACCCCCCCGACTGAGTCTGGTTTCTCCCAAAGTTTTTTTCTTCATTCTTTCAGCTGATGGAGTTTGGGTTCCTTGCCACTGTGGCCTTTGGCTTGCTTAGTTGGGGACACTTAATATTCAACAATATTACTGATCTGACTGCACTGACACTACACCATGTGCATTATTAGGCAAGTTGATTTTCTGATCATATTTTGTTTTTTTCCAAGCACATTTTAACAATTCCAAACCACGTCAATCTTAATAACTGCTATTCATTTTGTATTTAATCATTTATAAGTGATATATAATTGTTCATGAAGGCCGGAAGTGAAAAACTTTTACAGGTTTTCTTTTACAGATAAAATTAGCCAAAAAAGAGATTTAGCTTATTAAAGTTAAAAATTATAAAAAAAAATTATTAAATGCTCATGAGAAGGATGCAATACTAAAGCAATACTTGTAATTGCAAAGTTAAGGCATGACCAATGGACAGCAAAATGTTCATTGGGTCAGCAGAGTCAGACAAAAACAAGTGGAGAAGAAAAAACACGTTAACTGCAAAAGAATCACAAGCTGAAGTGTTGTGAAATATGTGAAGACTGATTTTTTTTTTTATAGGCTTTATAGACAGACAGATTGAGAGTGACTCTTGAAGAACCAGCACCACATCCTCTTGTACCACTGTTTGAAGAATTTATCTTCCAGAATCTGGCAGTAAGGTGTGGAAGATCATTTTTCAACTCCCAAAACTTGATGCCAGATACTGGAAGATAAACATATGATGTATAATGTAAAATAATTAAATACAAACATAATAATAGTTATTAAAATTGATGTGGTTTGGAATTGGTAAAATGTGCTTGGAAAAAATCAACTTGCCTAAATAATTCTGCACACGGTGTATATGATGAGAACTGAACTGAGCTGGATGATGACATCACTGTTTTCTGCAGAACTGCTTTATAGATGAAAACTAATTTAATAATTGATGATCTTTACAACGGAACTGAATCAACACTGAACTGACTTCAGCTCAACAATGATGCTATTTTCTTTTAGAGCTGCTGTACAGCCAAAATGAACTGTTTGCATCATTGAATCAATTTTTTTTTTTTTTTTTTTATCACTGTAAAGCTGCTTTGAAACAATCTGTATTGTATAAAGCACTATATAAATAAAGGTGACTTGACTAAATAAAGTACAATAAAATATCCACTTTAAAATACACACTATGAAACACTATTACTTTCATATGAAAATATTGAACATTTTGCAGTTTTATTTCACTTTCTCCTAAAATGATAAATAGTATGAAGAAAAGAACTGAGAAAAGAAGTCTGTGTAATGGATCCATATGAACAGCTTATAAACAAAGTAACTTTAGCAGCTAGTAAAATCTGTAATCTTACAGAAGTGAGATAAACACATTTTTTTCTTCTGTTATGTGTTTTTCCATCAGTCTGACTGTGGCTGAAAAAAAAAATCTGTTATAAAAATGTGCTTTATGTATAATGATACTGACTGGTCTACTGTGCTTCTACTGATGTTTACTGGTTTGTGAGAGGGTTAGGGTTTAGCAAGTATCATCACTTCTATAAAAACCTTTGCATCTATGAGATCTCCTCACTAATATAGTGAAACTCACGTGTGTGTGTGTGTGTGTGTGTGTGTGTGTGTGTGTGTGTGTGTGTGTGTGTGTCACCTTCCTGTCACCCCTGGGCTAAACCTAATCCAACCTGACACCTAAATGTGTGTGTGAGTTCTAATGGATGCCTTGCTTTACTTTGACTGCTAGCTAACAGAGTCCCCCAGGGATCAGAGTCAGACACACACACACACACACACACACACACACACACTCACTCAGATGCAGTACTGTAGGTCAAGTGGAGCTGAAGTCTACAGATATCTCTTGAGGATATTTTAGAGGTCATGTTTGGAAAACAAAAACATTGTACAGACAACAGTTAAATCAGTGTCTGACTGAAAATCAACTTAATATCTTAATTTGTACTTAATATGACCTACCCAGTATTCCCTATATCTCTATACAGCATGAGTCACCAGTACTGTTGCATGAAAAATCATATTTCAGCTATGTCTGAGTTGTGAGCTTGCAGTATTAGTTGAATGTGAGATAAAAAGGCAGGTTTGGCTACAATAAAGCAAAGACACAAACATAAAGCACAGTCTGATTCACAAATTGATTCTTATAAGCCTGTTTCTTTTAATGAATCAGTCTAAAAGATTCAAGAACTCTGAATTCATCACAGCGGTTTCTGAATTAACAACTGACCTACTTACTGAACCACCATGTCAGAAATTAACTTTTTTTTTATTAAGGGCCAATATTTGCACCCTGCAAATGATTTTCAAAAGGCTTTTTTTTTCAGTCGAAGCGAGGAATGTTAACATGTTATGTGTATTTAATGATAATTAACTTAAATATTGGTTAAGTTATAAAGAAAAACATTAAAATATATTACAAAAACATAGCTGTACAAAACACTAGATCTCCTTACACTAGGTGTATAGTCATTGCACAGGATGCAAGTCAAAGCCATTTTCCTTCAGTGTTTACTTTGTTTCAGATCAGTACGAATCAAAGAAGGCGTGAATCTCTTGATGTGTTGCATTTCAGGATAAAACACGGTTCTTTTGAGGATGGATCAAATAATGACGAAAGTGAAATAGATCACTCCTCTCTCATAGTCAAGGACTATGTATTTCAATTATGCTAAGTGGACTGCTGATTAGATTACCTGTCTCTTGTGCTACCTTACCCTGAGAGAGAGAGAGAGAGAGAGAGAGAGAGAGAATTGTTCAATTAGATGGAGATCTGTAAATGGTTCTCAAAAGCCCCTTTCAGGCAAGTTATCAAGTGCCTTTGTACCCGCTAACCCCCCACCATCACAAATACATTGATTACCTCAATGAGGCTTCAGATTTGTAATGGATTAAATGTCATTAACGGTTAGAAGCATGTCTTTCTTCCTATTTTTTGTTGCTTTTTAGCACCATATGAGAAAGAGAGAGAGAGAGAGAGAGCAATGCTGCAAAACAGCACCTTTGTTATTCATTAATCTCATTTTGTCAAAGAGCTGCCATAAACTATTGCACTTGCAGACCAGACAGCTATTGATGTGTGTTACAAATTCATCCCCAGAACTAACCTAAATCTGACAAAATCCCATTCAAAGATGTCAGATGTCATCACTTGGAAAAATTTCATTCATTAAAATAAACAAACAAATATATATAATAATAATTAATTGATACTATTACATTATATATTATACATATATAACTATTACATTATACTATTATACATATATACGTATAATGTAATGGTATCATATATATATATATATATACGGCGCATGCTGAGGCGCACAGTGCGCAGAAGTCACCAACTTTCTGCAGAGTCAATAGCTAAAGACCTTCAAACTTTGTGTGGCCTTCAGATTAGCTCAAGAACAGTGCGTGGAATGGGTTTCCATGGCCGAGCAGCTGCATCTAAGCCTTACATCACCAAATGCAATGCGAAGCGTTGGACGCAGTGGTGTAAAGCATGCCACCACTGGACTCCAGAGCAGTGGAGACGTGTTCTCTGGAGTGACGAATCACGCTTCTCTGTCTGGCAATCCAATGGACGAGTCTGGGTTTGGCAGTTGCCAGCAGAACGGTACTTGCCTGACTGCATTGTGCCAAGTTTAAAGTTTGGTGGAGGGGGGATTATGGTGTGGGGTTATTTTTCAGGGGTTGGGCTTGGCCCCTTAGTTCCAGTGAAAGGAACTCTTAATGCTTCAGCATACCAAGACATTTTGGACAATTTCATGCTCCCAACTTTGTGGGAACAATTTGGGGATGGCTCCTTCCTGTTCCAACATGACTGCGCACCAGTGCACAAAGCAAGTTCCATAAAGACATGGATGAGCGAGTTCGGTGTGGAGGAACTTGACTGGCCCGGACAGAGTCCTGACCTCAACCCAATAGACCACCTTTGGGATGAATTAGAGCGGAGACTGTGAGCCAGGCCTTCTCGCCAACATCACTGCCTGACCTCACAAATGGTCAGGCAGTGAAGAATGGTCAAAAATTCCCATAAATACACTCCTAAACCTTGTGGAAAGCCTTCCCAGAAGAGTTGAGGTTGTTATAGCTGCAAAGGGTGGGCCAACTCCGTATTAAACCCTATGGATTAAGAATGGGATGTCATTAAAGTTCATGTGCACGTAAAGGCAAGCGTCCCAAAACTTTTTGCAATATAGTGTATATAGTGTGTGTGTGTATGTATGTATGTATGTATATATATATATATATATATATATATATATATAATATATATAAATGCCTCTGTATAAAACATTAGAAGTCTACAGTATGTCCTTGTTTAAGTGGCTAAGTAAACTTGTGCGTATTTGTTTGTTTGTTTGTTTATGTGTGCCTGCTTAGCTAATGTGAAATTTTGACAAGAGTCCCTAGGGGATGAACAGATGTACTTGTCTCTGAACTAACAGCCTGTTGATGATGTGCAATGTCTGGTCACATGTGGGCTCTGTCAGAAAGAACACACACACAGACCTTGTAAAGACACCCTATTTGCCCTTAATTGGATTGTTTATGGTCTTCGGGATTGTATGATGTGTGCGTGTGTGTGTGCGTGTGTGTGTGTGTGTGAGAGAGAGAGAGAGAGAGACAGAGAGAGACAGAGATGCTCCTAATTGGGTGTATTTGTGCCTTGTGTACGATGAATGTGTTACATTATAGTCAGTCCTCAGCAAGTGTTTCTCTCTTTCTTGCTCTCTCTCTCAAAGCTGATACCCGTGTGTCTTATTGGAGTAATAATGTTAATTTTATTCTTTCAGTCCTATATCCAGTTGTCCTTTGCTTTGTTAGTGTATGGTGTTACCACAAAAAAATAAGCTCACATAAAGTGATGGCACGTTTGATGATGGGCCAAAAACTGTTTTATCTCTTTCACATACACTGCCCAGAAGCGCCAGCTGTTGGCAAATTTAGACATTATGAGCCCAGTATAAAAGCAAGTGTGCTTTTAATGCAATTACATAAATGAGCAGCCTTTTTAAATCACACCCAATAAATTTCACACTTATGAAAGACAAGCTTGTGACAGAATGAGGTTTTCAGTCCAACTATGCTTTCAGCAATCTCCGTTTTCAAAATGGGCAGCACTGTTAAATGTTAATGGATGCCTTAATGTGCAGTATCTAATGGACGGCTTCAAGAAGCTGCTGGGCTGTTTCAAAGGGCACATTTCTTGAGTGTTCAGAGGATGCATGGGGTGATATTACAGGGCAGATGTGAAGACCATGTCATTTCAGTTCATCAGTCAATCACCATTACATTTATAATATTTATACTCAACAAATTTATTCAGCATCAAAATGTCAGAGACAGGGGAGATAAAATAGTTATATGGATGATTACACAGTTACCTGTCATGTTTGCTATTAAAAATGTCTTTGATACCATGAAAAGAGGGCAGAGAGATACCAGATGTATTGTATTGTGAATTCATGTTTCTATGTTGATCAAATTGAAAAAGTGAAAAAGCTTTAAGATTACGATATATTTATGAGCCGTTTCTTTGAGCCAGTTTATTTTTTGCTCTGTTTGTTTCTATCATAGCATGTTTGAAACAGAGCTCCTTAAGCTTAGTTCCATTAGTTGTTTGTGTTTTCCTCTCAGATTAGATAAATTGTGAGGAGTGTTACGGATGATACATTTTGGATTCCTCAGGCAAACAGAGAGATTTGTGTCAGAGTACTTCCTCGTAAACAATTACCAGGGAAATAAACAAAGGGCACAATCAAACACACACAGTTAGTATATAGTATCTCTTGCCTTCAAAGCATCCATCAAACTGAAACACTCTCTTTTTGTCACGAAAGCTTTGACTTCCTGTTAACTGCTTTCCCATCTGTCGCTGAACCTGTCATTTCTCCTTTATTTGAACGATTGGTTCCTAGCTGTCCAGTGATGCCCTGATGGGGAGTTTTCCCTAGCGAAATGACCCTTGAACCTAGTAGCACACAAATTGTCTTTTAGATCCTCCATCGATGGTCAAAGGTCAAGTAGCATCTCTAAGATAAGGGACACAGAGATTTAGTCGGATGGAGAGGGATTGTGCAGTAGGTTATTTGGTAGCTGATAATGGAAGAATTATGTTGTATCACAGAACAAGAGTTTACCTGACAGATCAATAGCATCTTAAGAAGATGTAATATATAAAGAGAACAAATACATTGTTCCACTATCAAACTGTTCATTTTATTATTATTATTATTATTATTATTATTTAAGGCAAATTTCTCTTGTATCTTTTATGAACATGCCTTAGAAAAAAAAAAAAAAACATTACTAGTGTGCATCTTGAGACAAACAATGACACTGATATATTTTAAGATATGCAAGTTACTTTTAGTTAAAACAGTTCAAACATGCATTTTAGCCTTCGACTAGATTTAAGTCTTGTTTGTAAAAATAGGGGTTAGAGTAATATTAAGCTTTCATTTGTCACATGCAAATTACAACAATGGTAGTGAAATGCTTTTTTTTCACGTTCATATTTTTGAACTAGTAAAATATATACACAGTTTTATACACTTTAAATATTTATGATTTATTGACCATTATCTCTGTAGTGTAAAAAAAAAGCTCCAGCTTACCTGTCTATTACTGACCATGAATCAATATATCATGTCATTTTAATGATTTGCCTACATTTGATTTTGTAAAGATTTGTCTTAGATGAAGCCTAGAGTGAGGTCATAAATTTTATTATTACTATATATTATATATTTCTTCACTTGTCTATAAAAATAAATATATATATAAAAACTCTAATACTATCTGCTTAAATACATGTAAAACATTTTATTACTTCAGGTTCAGTCAGTTTATTTAAGTATGAAAAATTGAATAACTACAGTTTCTGATTTAAAATGCAATTATAATGGCCTTTAAACCATGCAGTATTTTACCGACTTGTTTTGTTGCTAGAATTTTCAAAAAAATCTTGTATTCCTGTCTTATTTATATCTAATGCAGGAATAAAAAGTGCAGTGAGAAAGTGAGAGAGTAGGAGAGTAGAAATAAAATATGTCACTGGTGTGCTGAATTCTCAGCCTGGTCCCAGTGCTCCTCATGAGGGTGTCATTTAGATAAATGCTCCCAATTACAGCACTGCTGCCCAGTACTCACAGGCACAAGACTCTGTCTGTGTTTCTGAGGGTGTAAATGAGGGTTTTTCCCTTTGTGTATATGTGTGTGTGCCTGAGGGCGTTTCTACACAATATTTGAAGTCATATTACATTCTTAAAAATTAAGGTTTCTTTAGGCCACTTCACACCACACAGACAAAGCAACAAACCAACAAACAAGTTGGTCGTTGGATTTACAATTTTATGAAAAATAACTGCCGTGTTCACACTGCCCCAACAGACACCGACAAATGCTGATTGAACATGTTGAAAACAAACCCTGACCAACGCCAACAGACGCCAACAGGGGTAACACACTGATCCGACAAAACCCAACAAATGTGTTTGTTGGCGTTTGTCTGTGCGGTGTGAATTGGCCTTTATTGGCATCTGTAATTCCATGAAGAACATTTAAAATCCATGGAACCTTTTCATTGTGCAAAAGGTTCTTTATAGGGCAAAAAAGATTATTAAAAGATTATTCTGTAATGTACTTTATATATTAGAAATAAAATATTTTTGAAGAACTTTTTTACTGAAAGGTTTTTTTGGGGGAAAAAAAACTTCTATTTTTTTCTCTCAAAACACCCTTTTGGAAACTTTATTTTTTGGAGTGTAGCATGATTTGTTTCAGAATGTTTATATGACTGCTTTGGTTGTGTCTGTATCTAACCAGATTGTTTAATAGTTGCACAAGTCAGAATTATCTCTGTGTTCCCAGCCTCACGCTGGCAGCTGACCAGGCCCCCTTGCAACACTGAGTCTTTGAAATTATAGATACATATTTTTCTAAAATCAAACCAAACAGATCATCCCTAAAGGCTTTCCATGACTGTTGAGCCATGCTTTCCTCTGATTCAGCTCTGCTGTTAGGAGAAAATAGCCTGTGTGATAAGGATAGCACAAAAAGCTGTAGTTAAAAACACAACGTTGTCATTTTTACTCCCTTGTCCACACCACTAAAACTTTTTCTTTCTTTACTTTACTTTTCTACCGCTTAAAGGTTTTTATTCAGCGATGATGCTTTAAACTGATGATTTATACTGATTATCATTAAAAGATTTCTATTTCTATAAGTCCCCCCTGCAGTCAATCCCTTATCTCTTAAAACTCATCTTTAATAATCAAAATGACATATTTAAATGTAAAATGTATCACGGTTTCCACAAAATTATTCAACATGGATAATAATAAGAAATATTTTTTGAGCAGCAAATCAGCATATTAGGATGATTTCTGAAGGATTAATAACACTGAAGACTGGAGTAATGATGCTAAAAATTCAGCTTTGCCGTCACAGGAATAAATTACCAATATATTATAAAATAGATTGATGAGCAGATTTTTTTTCAAAAACATTTAAAAATCTTACTGTCTCCAAACTTTTGAATGGTAGTGTAGGTTCAAAAATAAATGTTACAAAATAATGTGTTGTACTGTGAAGTGCTGACAGTTGTCACGAATCCCTTGAGCTATTTGTAAACAATGGATCGTTCTGGTTAGCTTGATTGTTGTTATGCTATTAACAGGGTAACGGTGAGGTAAAGCCTTTTGGGAGGATTGGAAGGTGGATGGTGGTGTGCGGTTTGAGAGAGATGTCAGAACTAATCAAGACAGATGTATTGAGTCATTGTAACTTTCATGAACATGGATTCAACTAGACTTCCCTTTTCTCCCTCTACTGGCTCCTGCAAATAAACTCTGATTTTGATAGGTGAACCTTCCCCCTCTGATTGCACATACTGTTGGTTTGCTCACTCTACATTTCCGGCCTACTCAAGACTTTCAGATGTGTAGTGTAGGTTTGTGGAATGGCTCAGTTTTTAAATAATGACAGCATTTTAGGTGATCTATAAATTAAAAAAAAAAAGAAGAAGAAAAAAAAGCAGAGCATTTTTTCTGTTGACCACACATCTGAACACACAGATTCCTATAAAAGGCAAATGATAAACAATCCCTTTACTGGGAATTAAGTGCCTTTAAAATAGTCACAGATTTGAGTTATGGAGTCTGATGATCTTTTCCTGCTCTCTGTGCAATAAAAACCACATGATAGCCTTTCATAATAGTAAGTGAGAAGGCATTAGTGAGAATTAATTGCCCCTGGCTGTATAATATGAGGGGTGTACATTAATCAGCAGTGGCTTAATAACCACCAGATGCATTTTAGGTGTCTCTGAATGGTGTGGGAATTTCTTTGAGTTTATATCAATACACTCCATTGAAACATTGTAATAGGATTACTTGAATTTATTAATCTGCCACAGTTTGTTCTGTAGCATCAGGTTCGTGACATTAATTCTGTTTAATTCTGTTCACGACACATCCATGAACAGTAGCTGCATTTTGAAGTGTTAGATTTGCTGTACACAGTTCACTGTGATTTTGCCTAAAAAGATCTATGTCTCATTTGACTTTTTGTTTTTCATTCAGTTCTCTATTATGTTTTTGGAAAAATGCAGACATGCTTTCCCATTCTCTACTGAGCTACTGAACCTTCAAAGTGATCTTTTTGGCTGCTCTATGGCTTCTCTCGCAAGTCTCCTTGTTCGTGCAGAGAATTTTGATAGACGACCTTTACTAAACTGAGTGGTTTGGTTTTGCTTCCACTTTCTGATATTTGAGCCAACAGAGCCTGCTGGGAAATTCACAAACTTGGAAACGACTTTTTCCTAATTTCAGCATTTGTTGTGTTTATTTATAACTAATTTGGTATTCTCTTTAGTGCTCATAGTCTTTGAATGCTTTAACTGTTGGGTTTTTAGCCAGAAAATGATTTTCATGATTCACACGTGGTAGCCAATTGTGAGGGCTGTTGTGTACTTTCAGTTGTTTTTCTTTATTTTGTTTGATTGTTCAAACGGAATACTTTCCTTTTTAATTTTTTTGTTAGGAATATCATAAAGCAATGTCATATTAAAATAATTAATGTTTGATTTAGTGCTTAGGAATAAATAACACAGCGAGCTACATTTCAGTATTATTTGCATTTCATTAAAATGGGTGAATTCAGCCTAAATGCATTTACAAGGCTCTGTGTGTGTGTCACCTTTGTTTCCAACATCCAGCACCAGAGCATCTTGTTTCTTAAATGTTGGAGGACTAAAATACCTCTCATTTTCACAACAAACAAAGTATAAAAGAAAATCTGCATCATTAGGTTATTTTGAGGATATTTGAATGGTGACACCGAAGCCCCTTTTGTTGTAGCATTGGAGTAAACACTTTACAGATCCTCTTGAGCTCTTGAGTGGTGATACCTGGCTCCTCACTACCTACTTTAATGGTATTCTGTGTGGGGGCTATTTAAAAACTGATGCAAAGATGAATCAGCAGACATGTTGGACTATTGAATGTTTTGTTCATTCAGGATTCTTGAATGAGTAATTAATCAGCTGCTGTTGTAATATAGTTCAAAAAACATGTTGAAGTTGTGTAAATTTTCAAGAAATTCCACATTAATTGTAATTTTGCCATCCAGTTGGCAGAATTTATGTGCAGTTTTTCTGTTACACTGATGATGATTAATTAGCAGTTAGGTATTTTAATTTAAAACGGTCCTTTCTGTTATGGACATTAACAGTCATTTGTGCAGATGAAAAACATTCCCTCAAGCTTTCACACTTTTGTTCATATGTCCTTGATTATACACATACTAATTTACATTTATGCATTTGGTAAACACTTAACTTATATTGCATTCAAGGTATACATACTACATCAATTCATGCATTCACTGGAGGTCAAAACTATGACCTCCATGCTCCACTCTTTGAGCTGCATTAGTGATGTGCTGCTATAGATAGAAATGTGGGGAAAATGTTTTTGAAATATGTAAGATTGGTTTACCTTTGATCTATTTACATTATAAATTTGGAAAGTTCTGAAATTGACTGTAGTGACCTCAAAACCTACCAGGCTTATCATAAGTATATTTGAGCAACTTCACAAATGCATTTGGGGAGATACTGTATATAATTTGTACACTGAATATGGGACCGCAGATGGTGAATGATGCTAAAGAGTGATCAAACAAAACCAATTCAATTGATTTAGCTTGTCGTATTGAATCAAGATGTCTTTGCATACATGCATACATGATGACTTGACTAAAAGCATAACAAAGCTTTACTGTTGCTGCAGTTAACCATCAGATCTTTGTTTTTGTCATATCTATTGCAGTGAATGACAACCAGACATTTTCTCATCTGACATTTCATGCTAGCAACAGATCTCTGGAGGAGGGGAACATGTCTTCACAGTGTCGTGACTTCACAGGAGGAAATTTTTTTTTTCAAAAACATTTTTTGCAATTTATCAAAATTAAACAGCAACAAAAAATAATTCACTTTAAAAATCTGTAGTACAAATAACAAAGAGCATGCCATTATCAGATCACCAGGACAAGACAAATTGCCTGTTTAAAATGCAGGGAGTCTATTAAAGGTGACGGTCATGGCCAGTATCTAGTTTTTGGAAGACCGGTCAGAGAATATTTATGACACCACTCCATGTAAATTATGTTTGATGGTAATGCTAACATGCCGTGTCTCTAGTGGTGGTCTGAAGGATTTAAACACAAGCACAGAAATCCAATATGCCTGTCAAAGTGTGGGTTATTTTCAGTAGAGATCCATCAACAAGCAAAAAAGAACAGTCAAGGACATGTTCAAGGCTAATGTGCGTTTTCTTCAACGCAAATGCTTTTGTACATTTTTCGATCTTACTGTTTTCCTCCAGCGCTTCCCTCCAAATGCACAGGCTGTTCTTATACCTTGAACCGTGATTCAATGTGACAGTGAATGTCTGTATGTCAGTATGACGCATGATCACAAATGAATACAGGAAGTCACAATCATTTTTTCTCTTCATTTCCAAACTTTGAAACTTTCCTTTGTGGCAAAAATTTGATTTATTTTGAGATTTAGACTGACTAATTTGACTTTATACAAGCTTTATACATAACCAAGGGCTGTGAAGGATACAGTATTATCAGTAGATTGGCTGAAGGTGATGATGCTGTTGATATCAGGATATTTTATTCCCAATATATTTCAATTGTGCACCTCATATTCTTTTTCAGTTAATATATATATATTGAATTTTCTGGTGTTTCAGGGGTTCATTTACACTATACTGTTCAAAAGTTTGGGGTCAGTAAAAAAAAAAAAATATATATTTTTTTTTAAAGAAATACTTTTATTCAGCAAGGATGCATTAAATTGATCAAAAGTGACAATAAAGACATGTATGATTTTAAACATGTATAGGAATGAATGAATGAGGCATTTATATAGCACTTTCTTATGTATTACTGTACACCCAAAGCGCTTTACAATCATATCAGGGGTCCCTTAATGTTACAAAAGATTTCTATTTCAAATAACTTTCTGTTCATCACCTGAAAATTCAGCTTTGCCATCACAGGAATAAATTACATTTTAAAATATATTCAAAAAGAAACTTTTTTTTTTTTTTTTTTTTTTTTTTTTAATTTGCAATAATATTTCACAATATGACTGTTTTTACTGTATTTTGATCAAATAAATGCAGCCTTAGGTGAGCATAAGAAATGTCTTTCAAAAAAAATCTTACTGACCACAAACTTTTGAATGGTAGTATATACCGTATATGTGGAAAAAGTCATTGATTGGAATTCATTTAGATTTATTTAGAAGTTCAAAGCAGATTATTGTCCCTGTTTTATTCTTCACCTTTTCTTCCCTTCATGTTTCTTTACTATCCACACTCCTTCGTCACCAGCGGCATTAGTCCTGTCAGCTAATCACTGGCATTAAATGAGCCATCCGATTAAGTTAGCATCATTAGCGAAACGTTTGGCAACCGAAGCGCGGCGTGCCACACAATCCTCTGAATTAGCTTTATTAGTGACATAATGTTCCTCTGAGGCCTCTGACATTTTACTCTCCACGAGAGGATTTACTTAATGAGTTAGCTGTTTCTGGCGCTCGCTCCACCAACTCCGCTGATGACCTCTGCCGAGTTTTGCTCCGCTTTGGAGATGCTGAACACCGTCATTGTCTGATTGCGTATTCTAATTAACAGACTCGACTATTCTGAATGAATGGCATGCTTAATGAATTTAATTCAGATTTCAAATAATCATGGCTTTTTTGGTAATCAATTAAATTTTGCTAAAATGAGGATGTTTGCTAATAATCAAGCTATCTTTGAACAACAATAGTAATAAAAAACACACTGTCCTGTGCTTATACATCTATCATGTTAAAGTGATACTGGAAACTGTTTTGTTTGTTCTAGAATTAGTTTTGATAACAAACACAGGCGGTAACACCAGGGCTGGACTGGGACAAAATTTCAGGCTGGTAAATGTTACACTCATCCAGGCCATCCCATACACTCATAACAAATTTTGAAACCATGGACAAACCTATTTTTTTCCACAGCCCCAGGCAAAATAATTAAAAGTTCTCTCTTGAACTGAACCTTCACTTCCATTTTCCTTTTCATTTTCCCCATCTCTCTGTCTTTCCCTTGTGTGTGTGTGTGTGTGTGTGTGTGTGTGTACTTTTTTTAAACAATTTTTCTTGTATCTGTCACTTCTTCATCAGCACGTCTACTGTCATGAACAGAACTGTCTCCACCTTGTTGCAATAACCACCTCATTGTAATTTGTTTGCACATAATTTAAATGTATTTTAGTTAAATTCTAAGTACATTTTTGTTGTTGTTTTGTTTTATATTGGCTTAAACACCCAAGGTTTAACAAAACTACATTTGATAAGAATTCTAAATTGCCTACATGTCAAAATTAGTAGGCTACATTAATAACTACTAATAATAATAACTACTGCTAATAATGACAATATCTTTATAGAAAAATAATCTGTCTGCTAAATTACTACTGTAACTTTACAATAGATAATAATGATGTCCTTTAGCATACAGTATTTGACTGATGATGGTAATGAGCTACTACTGCTAACATTTGCTAGCGGTTTAATGTTTAGCTAAGTTAACAAAGACAAAACTACAGTAGCCTGTTTACAGATGAAACTGACCTGCACTTGAAGCCCTAAACAGGTCAGTAATTTCGCTACATTTCGCTGCTTATTCTTGAAGACCTATCCCTCTCTGCTCCACCTCACTGCTTTCTTCATCCTCGAGTCCCTCGCACTGATTACTTTGAAACCGTTTGGCGGAAACATGTGAGCCGAATCATAGTGTTGACAGTGAAGAGTAACCGAGCGGGCCACTAAGGGCAGCAGACCAAATTTTTATTTTATTTTATTTTATTTTATTTTATTTTATTTTATTTTATTTTATTTTATTTTATTTTTCTATGGTCTTTTATCATGACTGTGGACAGGTTAACAAGCATTTCACATTATTCACATATTGACATGCTGATTTGTCTATAAAAATGAAGGGGAAAAAAATGTTTTGTATAGTTTAAAATGTCCTCTTTGTAAAGCACAACCCGTCATGTTCACTATCATTGTGTTTATAGTTGATATACTGTATTTACTATGCTATTCCTCAGACCTTCCTTTAGTTCCTCATCCCGCCATGATACCTCTGTGTGATGTCTCGGAAACATGGCGCCTGGCATAATGATCACCTCCCCCACCCTGCCCAGCCTTCCCTCCCGCTTTCATTTAAACCTCTCGAGCTGAAACACCTCTGTTCTGCTCTGTTCTGTCAAGTAAGGAACAAAAATGTGAGCTCAGCAGGAGCTCCAGAGAGGAGTTCTGTTCACTTCTGTTTTTTAATTAGTTCTATGGGGGAAGTCTTTAGCACTGTATGTTTGTTTTGACGAGTAGTCTTTGATCAGGCATTTTGCACACTCTATCAGCTGCCAGCAGCAGTATGCTTTCCCTCAGCCTAACTGAGGTTCACAGTATGTGAATGTATTATTTTGAGTTAAAAGAAAGTTGACATAGTCACTTTAAATGTAACCCTTTGACCTTGACCTTGCTCTTAAGCGCATTTCATGTAACTGTGTTGTGTGAAAATGATTTGTTCTGACAGTGTCAGGCTGGTTTAGGCCACAGCTCTCTGCCTGTTTGATTTTTTGCACATATTTCCACACCTGTGATGCTGCCTTGTCATTCCTCATGTCTACTGCAATTCAAATAGTTTCTCCATGAGCTAACATCAATCTCTGACTAGTTTACCTCACATTACCTGCCATACTTGAAACATCATCTGCTTACACTTTCAACGGGATTAAATTAAGCAGTCTTGTTAATTTATTTTTGTAATGTTGATAAAAAATGTTTGGTAACGCTTTAGATTACAGCCCGGAAAGTACTGCATAATTACAATGAATTTACAGCGTAACTTTCGATAATTATAGTGTACCTATAAAGTACGTGCGTGTAAGTATAGGGGAACAATATGTAAAGTCTTGGGAATAAAGGGGTAACAACCAAGTAAGTATTTTAGAACTAAGGGGTACTTATTTAAGGGGTATTATGATAGACAACAATCTTACGTTTGGGAGCAATTTAGCGAGAAAGTGCACTGATTAAGTTGTTTCAAGGCAAGTAGAAAGCACTATTGCAATCTTTTTTAATACATGGGGAAATATACTTTTGTTTCATGTAGTTACAGGGTAAGTATGACATTGCGGGCTGTAAATTAAAGTGGTGCTTGTTACACTCATGTTTCATGTAGTTACAGGGTAAGTGATAAAAAAAATAAAAAAAACGCAAACAATCTGATATCACTGACTCCGAAACGTTTATTTGAAAAACAACTTAATTAAAAACAGGTCTACAACACTTATTATTCATTTATTCATTTTTTTTTTAAATCAGCTTTTCATTTCAAATTCTAAAGTCCTGACAGAAAGTAACACGTTTTGTCCTTTTTGTTGTTGTTGTTGTTGATGTTGTTGTTTCTCTTGCTTGGCTTCCTCCTCCTCTTGTTTCTCAACTGATGAATCTTAAGAAGGAATCCCATTGCTATTCTGTATTAAAAGAAAATAGCCTACAGTACACCCAGAAATTTTCTCATGGTTTAGGCTATTGTAACGAAGCGGGACTCAGGCAGGGATCCAATTGCAAAGCTTTATTAAAAGTGAGCGTGGTCGTACAGGCAGGGTCAAACAGGGACAAACAGGAACAGCAAGGGACAGGCGGAATCGTGGTCAGGATACAGGCAGAGATCAAGACAGGCAGATATCACTCACAGGTCGGGAAACAATATACAGTCCAAAGGCAAGCAGCAGGGAATCGTAAACGGTAAACAGACAGGATCGGTAACAGGCAGACAGGTAGACAGGATAATAACGCTCAGTAATGTACACTAGGTGAAACAAGACTTCGCCCTGAGGTGGTGTGTGAGTGAGTCTTAAATAGTCCAGATAACAAGCTACAGGTGTATGTGGCAAATGATGATTGGTGTGGAGTGTGCATGTGACAGGCAGGGAGGATTATGGGAAGTGTAGTCCAGACAGAAATCTTGACAGCTATTCATCTTTTCGCTTCCGACCAACTGTCACCAGCGCCTGCATGAGAGTCGACTTTGCGTTCGACGAAGCATGTTGTAATGAGCAACGTGAAGCTTTCATGACGTTCTCTGTTATTCTGTCTTGTTTGTTTCTCATTATCATTATCTGTTATTCTGTGTATTTTGTTGTGAGCATTAATAAAAAAAAATAAATAAATACAAATTTAAAAAAAAACTGATGGCATCCGACATCCGCGTGACTTTTCGCGTGAGTTTCTCGGCAGGCTTACGTCACGCTTCAAGTTACGTCAAGCATGAACTCTCAACCCTCTCATGCACATGCAGGTGACGGTTGAAAGTTTAAAATTTTTAAATATTTGGTATTTTTCTTAAAAATACGTATCGTTTCACTTCAGAAGACATTGATTCATCCACTGGGGTCGTATGGATTACAGTTGTTATTGTTGTATGTGCTGTTTGATGCTTCGACATGAGCTTGCATTATAAAGTGTTCCCAGATATGATTTATTTTTCTAAAAAACTTTGTTTGTGTTCATCTTAAGAAGGAAAGTCGTATACATCTCAGATGGCATGAGGGTAAAGATGAGTAAACGGTGAGCACATTTCCGGGTGTACTGTATTTTCTTTTAATACAGAATAGCAAATGACATGGGATTCCCCTTTTAAGATTCATCAGTGGAAAGAAAGAAAAAGAAGAAGAGGAACAAGGGGAGGAGGAAGCTTTAAATCTGTTTTGAAATAAATTGTTTTTCAAATAAAGGTTTCCGAGTGATAACAGATTGTTTGTGTTTTTTTTAATTACTTACTCTGTAACTACATGAAACAAGAGTGTAACAAACACCACTTTAATTTACGGCCCGCAATGTCATACTTACCCTGTAACTACATGAAACAAAAGTATATTTCCCCATGTATTAAAAAAGATTGCAATAGTTCTTTCTACTTGCCTTGAAACAACTTAATCAGTGTATGTTCTCACTAAATTGCTCCCAAACGTAAGATTGTTGTCTATCATAATAGTATAAGTACCCCTTAGTTCTAAAATACTTCCAGTATAAATAATTTGTTATTTTCCTGGTTGTTACCCCTTTATTCCCAAGACTTTACATATTGTTCCCCTATACTTACGTGTACTTACTTTATAGGTACACTATAATTATCGAAAGTTATGCTGTAAATTCGTTGTAATTACACAGTACTTTCCGGGCTGTAATCTAAAGCGTTACCAAATGTTTTAATTCAGTTGGAGTGTGTTTATCTGTTTGTCTCTTTCTGTCATCTCATATCATAGCAGCCATTTAGTTTGTCGCATACTGCATGAACATTTCAGAATGGCTTCTCAAAAAAGCACGTTTCTCTCCTTGTGAGTTTGTAAATATCAGAACTGCACTACCATCTTTCCCAGTGCAGCTGTTTGGCTGAGTTGTGAAAAGTTCAATTTTTTTGCTGACTGGTTTTGCTGACTCCAATTCAGTAAAAAAAAAAAAGAAAAAAAAAAAGGTCAACATGCTCATGAGATCACTTTAGCAATCAGAGAATCAGAGAAAAAAAAAACAGTCCATTCTGAAAAAAAAAAAAGTATTTATTTTGTGCTTGCTGTGAATATTTCAAACCCCAATGTTGTGTTTACATATTTATGGGATCTTAACAAAGATTTGGGGTTGAAAAGACAGGCTATGAATGTTTACCATCAGTATCTTAACTTTTAACCAAACAATTCAAAGCAATTCCAGTGTACGAGGGATGTGTAAGGAAAAATGTAATTTTATTTTACTGAAAATATTCTGTGTTAGAATGTCAGAAATAGACACGACAACACACAGTGAGTCATATGTTTATGTTGCCTCTCGGCTCTAGAATAAATCTAATAATATGAGAATGTGATTCAATCTAGATGCGTATATGCCATCACATCTTTCCGTATGTAACTTAGCAATTAAACAGAGTGATGATATTAAGGAGATTACATTTCTCTCTCTTTCTTGCTATTTCCTTCATGCAGATCCAATGATTATGGGTCAACCTACACCAAGCTCAACCTGATGCCTGGGACAACCATCATAGTCACAAACTTCTACATTTGTCCCACCAATAAGAAAAAGGTGAGAGGACCATAAACACTTTACTAAATCCTTTTACAGATCTCCATTTTCTTTCATAGAAAGGTTTAGATGGTGAGGCACAGATCTACAAATCTACAAATTCTTTGTTGATTTTTACAAAGAATCGCATACTCACTTTCCCCCTTTTACTACCATTTTATTATCAAGATGTGTGTATATGATTGTGATATTCATTTTTTTCACCGTATATGTTAATGAATATGTGAGTATGGTAATTAATTATCATGCACAGACACTTTGCAATTAACACTCAATAATAAGTTATTGGCAACAGTGCATGTTTAAGCACATATCAGGGATTTACATGACTTTACCAAATGGTACTTAAGAGCTCCATGTGGTTCTTCTCACTTAATATTAGAATGTATTCAAATACATCTAATAAATATGTCCTGTGAGTGTGTGCAAGTATAATTAAATGTGAGGAGTTTAAGGTCATGTGAATTTTTTTTCCTCGTCTATGCAGATTGATGGTAATGATCACCCTAAAGCAACTATGACATGTTCAAGCGTGTCAAAGTCATCCTAATGAAGTTTACAGGAATCTCCTGCTCATTAGTAATCTCCTCACAACCTCTTAAACATGAACACACACAGACGTCACAGCTGAATAGTGCTAGCTGTCTGTAATAGGCAATTTAGCAGAGACACATCAAAGCTTGTGTGCAGTCCTCAGCTCTAGTCACAATGCACAATATTAATAATTAACAGGAAAATACGTTACTCAGAATGTTATGCGGTTTGAGGACATGGCTGTGTTTTGATGCTTGTGGCTGGGACGTGAATTGCACAGGAAGTAACTACTGTAAGTATTGACTTCAGGAGACGAAAGGAAAAGTAACTCCACAGTCACTCCTGATGGAACCTCTTTCCCACGTCAGACTCCTTTATCTTTAAATCTTGGACGACCGTACCTTGACCGTCGACACAAAGAGTGTTTTGAATAGGGCCGGACAATACAAGCACTTTCTGCAGTGTCTGGGAAAAAAGTGGCTTTTATGAAAACAGACACTTTCAGGCTTCTAAGGAACAAAACTTGAGTGTCCTCATTGATGGCGCTGCCGGTCTGGGGCACTTACAGTGAGCAGCAGGGAAAGCCTCTGTTTGTTGTTAGCTGGCCACACATTTCAACTCTGACTCACAGAATTGATACTTGTGCTGCTGGACAGTGGTTGCCATATGCTATTCATCAAAATCACACACTTCTCACAACGCTCTGCTTGGCTTTATATCATTATGATGCTGTTATCTATACAGACAGAAACAGTGTTGTGTGCTATTTCACTAAGGCATCTATATATAAAATTCTTTTTTATTATTATTTGGTTGGCTGGGCGATATGTTGAATATTGACAACAATTTTTACAATATTTTTATAACAGTATAAAATTAATCAACATTGTGCAGATCATGTTCATTTTATTTTGTCTGTTAAGTCTCTTAAAGACATTCTGGCTTGTGAGTATTGGAGCATTAAGAGATATTATTTTAAAAAATTATATATATATTTTTTTTACATATTTTATTATAAATAATATATTTATCTTAATATTTATTAAATATATGTTTTTATAAATATAATTAAAATATTTTATTATAATTGTTTCATCTCTTTATTGTTATGAAAGTTATTTTTATGAATAAAAATAGCTTTTTTTATTTTTATAACATTTATTTTTATTATATGTATTTTTGAAAATGTCTTTTCCCCCCGTCTTGCAATTGGTTGGACAAAGAGATAGTCATGCTCTAAACTTACGTCATTGGTTGTGTTAATGTTCCTGTATCTGGATGTTCAAACAAAGAAAAGCAATGTCTGATAACAGGACCACAGTGTTTATACCACAGTGTTTACACTTAAGCTGTATTACTCATCCCTATCTGGGTGTGTATTTATAAATCAAAATGTTTGTCTTGGTTTGTGAGACACAGAGAGAGTGATAGTGAATGCGCTGCTACACCCCACAGGTCACTGTACAACTACACAATGTCAATCAGTGTGGCGTTAGACAAGGTCCCAGCGTAGAGGAGCAGGATCAAACGCCACTGATCCAAAACCAAAGCGTCTGGCCCCCTCATTTCTACAGCGCTGAGCTCAACCGAGCATGAATGAAAGCAAGAGACACAGAAAGAAAGAAGCGTCAGAGGGAAAAACAGAAAAGCAAGTCTGACAGCAGTTGCAAATAAAGCTATCCTTGGCTCTAATATATCTGACCTCCATTAAATCACATTTCTAAGTCCCTTAACGAAGATGAGCAGTATCTTTTCTCAGTCTCTAATTAGAAATATTCAGCAGTGGAATTAACAGCAGCTGATTCTGCAGTAATGGATTCAGTGGAGTTCGGTGCCGCCCGCCTTCATTTAGTTAATAGCTTGCTCTGTTCAGACAAAGAGTTTAAGCAAACAGTTTAATTTCAAACGGCATAAATTTCACTTCCTTTGTCCCACGTTATCTCTTGCTGGAACTCCAGCAAGTAATTATTCAGGAAATAATGTGTGATTTGTCCATACTAGAGATATGGGGAAAGTTCATTAATGGGAAATGGCCTTGAAAATGAGAAAGCAGGACGTTTCTACTTTATCAGAGAAACAATGTTGTTATACTTTTATGGTTTGTTTCAGATTCTGCATTGATGGAAGCATTTACATATTTATATATCCTATAAATATTAAAAATTATTAAGCCTGTCTTCATTGCATTTTCCTGCTGACTGTCATTCAGTCTGGATGCTTCCATGATTTGAAGGTCATAAACAAATTTTGTTGTGTTTTCTTTGTTCACTTAAATGGTGTAACATAGTCTTTCCAGATATAATTCTCAGCCACTGTGGTGTGTGTTTTATGAGCGCTTGCAGCAGAGAAGTCCTCTCACATTCTCAGGGACTCGTTCTGTTGGAAAAACTCCCATTACTTCAGCAGCTGTAGTCAGAGCATGAGGCCCAAGATTAAAATCTCCTTGCTCAGTGTCTTGAAACCGAGCTAAAACAGATATAAAAGACAGTGGCTATCTATGACATTTGGGAGTTTAATACATGCATTGGAAAGTGAGTGAAGCAAACCAGTGTTCACACCCTCCAGTCGGGAAAGCAGAAAGGCCACGTCCACGAGCGTGACTGGTTAATGGAATGATGTTCCTCTAGGTGAAAGTTCTCATAGAGCTGGGAAAGAGGGAAGAGAGATAAAAGCCAAGAGATGTTCACTTGTTTCCCATAGCTGCTTTATCTTTAAGAATTTAGCAGGATTTTCTCACATTTTCTCATTCTTTGGTAAAGAATTTCTAGTTGTCCTATCTGGGATTTTCCAGACATAAATCTCATAGGCTGTGAGACTTTACTGTAAATTGGCATGCTAACCCACTGTGATACAGTACTTGAAGTGCAGAGGGATCTTGATCTGTTGCTAATGGTTTTATAAGAGATAAATAAATGTTGGACTATAATAATTTGAAAGACTGTTGAGAGGTAATATCCCCATTTACTCATCATTTGAAAACATTATCATATTATTATTAGTAGTAATAGTATTGTTGATGTTATAAACTAATTAATTAAAGTTAAATCTTACATTTCAAAATATGAATATTGGCATTTTTCCACAACATCAACTATAATTTGCATTCAGTTTGAAAAGGACATTTCGCCAATTATTAACTACAGACAAATAAACACTCTTTTAAGCCTAGATGTGTTAAAAATGTATGAATGAATGTATTTATTTATTTATTTAAGCTTTAGAAGATTATGGAGTCAAGTAAGTAGTCTATAGTTTAGCCAAGAATAAGTATTACAAATTGCTTCTTTGTTCATGGTCTCTTTAACTCGTAATGAGCTTTAAACTCCATTGTAATGTGTGCCTACATGCACACACGCATACACCCCTCACACCACTAAAGGGACACTTTCTTACACCCATAAACTAGAAACCTCAGACCTACGGTTGCATGCAAAAATATGGGAACCACTTGCAGAATCTGTGAAAATGTGAACAATTTTAACAAAATAATTGAGATCATACAAAATGCATGTTATTTTTTATTTAGTACTCTCCTGTGTAAGATATTTTACATAAAGGATGTTTCCATATAGTCCACAAGACAAAAAAAATAGCTGAATTTATTAAAATAACCCTGTTCAAAAGTTTATGAACCATTGGTTCTTAATACTGTGTGTCGTTACCTGGATGATCTACGACTGTTTTTTTGTTTTGTGATGGTTGTTCATGAGTCCCTTGTTAGTTCTGAGCAGTTAAACTGAGCTCTGTTCTTCAGAAAAATCCTCCAGATCCTGCAGTTTCTTCAGTTTTCAAGGATTTTTTGCATATTTGAACCCTTTCCAGCAGTGACTGTATGATTTTGAGATCCATCTTTTCACACCGGTCTTAATGCATTGTGTTTCCTTCTGGAGCATCAGTGAATGTTTGCAGCTTTTTTAATGTGTTTGAGTCCCTCAGTTGTCCTCAGTGTGAAAAGATGGATCTCAAAATCATACCGTCACTGCTGGAAAGAGTTCAGATATGCAAAAAATCCTTGAAAACTGAAGAAACTGCAGGATCTGGAGGATTTTTCTGAAGAACAGAGCTCAGTTTAACTGCTCAAAACAAACAAGGGACTCATGAACAACCATCACAAAACAAAACAAAACAAAAAAACAGTCGGTAACGACACAAAGTGGTTCCCAAACTTTTGAATTGGGGTTATTTAAATAAATTAATTTTTTTGTCTTGTGGACTATATGTAAACATCTTTTATGTAAAATATCTTACTCAGGACAGTACTAAATAAAAAATAACATGCATTTTGTGAGCTCTCCTATTTTGTTAAAATTATTCACATTTTCTCAGATTCTGCAAGTGGTTCACATACTTTTTCATGCAACTGTATTAAAACACACTGCTTGAAATTTTGAATGTGATTTATTGTCTTGGATCACTTCAGTAATCCTGCAGTAGTTGCACGAGAATATCATCAGACCCTGTAATGAAGTTTTTGATGTCACAGTGACCTTGTTTATGCTCCTGACCTTGCGTAGAGATCGATAACACTGATAAATGTCGCTGATTTATTTTCACACACAGTTTGGCCTCTTGTCATCATTGCCATTACATGGAATTTGTGACAGATCAAATGGATTGGTCTGACCTGATTTACCATAACCAGTCAATAAAAGACAAAATTCAGTACCTTCACTGTATTGCAGTGTCTGGTAACCAAGACTTGATTCTTTCCATGCCAAATGGAATAGAAAGCATGTTCCATTGCAGCTTTGATTTATTGAGGGATATTTTCTTCATCATCTTTTTTTCCCCCATGTTCTCAGTCTAGGCATTAGACTAAAATGTTGCTTTGAGAGAATTCCTGTTTGACAAAATTCTATACAAATAAATCTGAAGTGTGACATTTCTGTAGCAGTAGCCTCACTTAAACATATTTGCAAAAATAATGACTAAACAATTTCCCTTGGTCACACAGACTTTAACTCTTTAAAAAATATAATCAGTATTCCCCCCCATTAACCCACTTTTTGTGTCTGTCATTATGTAAGCTTGGTTTTTTATAATTATCTGTTGACATTAGATAAATGTGTGTTAATTATACCCAAAACACTTTAAAGGTCATGCATACACTTTCGAGTTTCATTTTGTGGCTCTGATTTGCAAGAGCCTTTATAAATCATACTGCAGAGTACGAGCCTGTAGAAGAGTTGCAGAGCATGCAGAAGAGGCTTTATTGGATGCAGTTTATGAAACATAAACTTGTCTTGTGTGGAACAAAATGTTTTATTTTAAATATAATATATATTGTGTTTGTTTGTTACTGTAGTTTTAAAACAGCTGTTCTTTTTTCATATAGGCCTTCTAACTCTATTTGACTATTTAGAAAGTGTCTGCACGAGGTTTTAAATGACTGCTCTTATGTGCATCCTATCATTTTCACTCCCCTTGATTCATTATTCCTCATTTAGATTCATTTTATTTCATTTATGCTATCCTGCTGTACTGACGAGAAAATAAACGGCAGCGCATCCTTTAAGATCTGCCAGCAGTGGCTTTTTCATGCCAAGAGTCTGCTGATGTTTTTGCTTAATAATGCATGCAATAATGTGTACAGTAGTTAACACAAACCAAACTTATGCCTTTTGCATCTGTATCTTTATGTGTTAATGTATTAAGCTCAAAATGCATACAGACTAAACGCAATAAATAAGCAGGTAAAATTAAATAGGTAAAAAACAAAACAGTATGAATCATGTAGTAAAAGGAAAGACAGGACACGTGCAGGACACTCTGTACTGGAGCCTCTTTATTTATTTATTTTTTGTAGTCTGGTAGTCTAACCTCAGACCGTCAGATCAAAACAACAGTCAGTTTGATACACAAGAGCACCCACAAAAGCAGCATGTAACACATTTTGATTCAATGTTGTTCTGTATCTCAGTGTTTTAGTGCCTCAAACTTTGATATAATACTCTCTAATTTCTTAACTCACTTTAATTTCTAACATTTTTTGCTCTGTAAATCTTTTATATTTTTACCCAGAGTCTCACAACCTCTGCTGGTTGGTGCTTATGTGTATTACAGTGATAACTCAACCATTTTGGCTCATTTCTAATTGGTTAAACTGACAGTGTTACTGTATAACCATGTCTACGCATTCAGTAACTGAACATAAGATGCACACTTTGAACATATACTGGAAATAGTAGACCATCCAGGAACTTTTTATGATTTGATACTAATTCTAATCTTAATACTTTATAGGATGGATTGTATGCAAATTGGGACCCAGGGCCAGTTTTATAATATTTGATTGATTTTTTTTTTTTCTGAGATAAATTGGCTGTGACTGCACTCTGAAATAGTTTAATCACACCTGGACGGCGGCCAAAGTGTTTGAGGATAAAATGATTGTAGCTGAAAAGAGGTGATGGAGGTTACAGATAAATTCATGATGACGTGGAGTGTCTTTGAGGGCTTACAGATGGATTGATTGTGTCTGCTCTCAGCTGATATGGAATTCTGGCTGCTGTGTTCAACTGAGCCGTCTCTTGTGAAAGGGAGATGGACGATGAAAGACGTTTTAATCATCTTGCATAGACACACAAACACACATTCATATTCAGTGGGATCCAAAAGTCTGAGACCACATTACAATATATATTCCAGTTCAGAAATCATAAAGTTTTATATTTAAATCATAAAGTTTAAGGAATTTTAATGAAAAATAAGTATTGATTCCGTACTATTTCTAGGTAATTAATCAAATAAGAAAGTTTGTGACATGGACACTAATACTGAGCCTGTTTCTTTGAGGGGGCACCAGTGGCGGTACTGATTCGCTCGGTGTACTAAAAATAATGTTTTCCTCTTTTCCTCTATAAAGAATCTTTTGTGTGAAGGAACGGTTCCGAGGATGTTCCTGAATCATAGATGTCAAAAAAAGAAGCTTTATTTACTTCATGTGAAATAAAAGATGACCCAAAAAAACAAACATACAGCTTCTAACAACCTTCTTTGTGAGCATGCAAGACATATTTCAGATCTTTATAATATAAATTGTAAAACTAGACTAAAAGTAGAAGCATTTTGACTATTGCTCTCAGGCTTGTGGACCCCACTGTCTGTATTGGCATTAACGTGAGTGGATTTGATTTGCAATCACAAAGAATTCCCAATAGACATCTCGTGATTTATCACTGCTAATGAGCTATAGAATTACTTTACAGTTGTACATTAAAGCAGACTATTCAAATACTTGCCATTTCTGCTGAAATAACAAAGAGGTAATTTTCCTCTTTTGCATGTCATGACACTGAGGAATCCCCAAGCTATTTATTTTGCGAGTGCTTGAGCATCCTCTTTCTGTTGTTCGCTCTCATTTCCTGTGACAGATGGTTTAGTGCTAAAGTGCATTAAGGTCACTTTCAGTTGATTGACAGTTTGTGATTGTGCTGCTGTATTGTTCTCTGACATTCCCACACTGATTTATGACATTTGTCTTTTGCTTTTGTTTCTCTTGTTATTGCTCATTGCCAAGTTGATGTTTGAAAAATGACAGCTTGATGGCAACGTGTGCCTACGTGTGCGCATACTGGCACTCATCTTTGGCAAATGATATTTTCTGGCAATCTGTTATTATTTTTTACAGATGATGTCAGACAGAGACAGAGAGGGTTTATCTTTTCTGAATGTCTCATACACTCATACATTCATCAGAAAGCTTGTGTGAGAGGATGAAAGAGAGTGAGACTGCCAGCGGCAACATATCCCATCAGAAAGATTCAACGCTCTCACTCTCTATCCCTGTGTTTGGATAGTTCAAACATAATGCAGGTGTGCTGATAGAAGTCTGTGGCTTTCTTGCGTTTTGGTTACTTAAATTACATGGTAGAGAATCTAAGGTGCTGTTATCCATTTTAAGCATAACTATACATGTTTAAAAAAGGGCAATGGTCTGAATTCTTCTAGATGTCTTTTGTTGTAATTATATAGCTGCTGGGTTGAAGTTCCTGGCTGAAGGTGACAGTGAATGTTCTTTCATGTCCTGCACCACAGGTTTACACACTGATTATTCCACCCCTTTCCTCTTCTCCTGGCTTTTTTTTTTTTTTTTCATCTCTCATTCATCTCTCCACACAACGTGAAGTTTTATTGTATGTTATTTTTGGGTCAAATTCATATGTAACTGAAACACACACATGCAGTGCTGAAGCACGTTTGTAGCCTGCCTGTTAACCCTTTCAGGCTGTATGTTCATTCCAATGGTTATTTCAAAGAATTTTTGTGTTGAATGATGCATAGTTAAAGTCAACTAGCCAACTGTATGGGCGACATATCAGGACAACAACAAAAAATCTTATTTTGAAATGAAGCGCAGTGGCTTCTGAAGTATAATTCTGTCACAATATGATATTAACAATAGATGTTCAATAATTAAGTCTTTATGTAGCATATGAGGTACAGTCTACTACATTAAACACTAAACTGCTTCATAAGGTTTCAGTAATAATCCTCAAATTTTGTCCAAAACAATTGCTGTTACTATTTGCCATGAATATTTTAATAATCTTACGCTGTTTTAGTTGTTACAGTTATAACCATGTCTAATTCTAACAATAAAATTTAATATTAAAAACTAATAAATAAATAAATAATTTTAAAAAATAAGTTGGTAACATTTATAACTAATGTAAACTTTTAAGAAATCATGTCTTAAAAACAACATGAAACTACATGATACTGCTATAATTTTGCATAACATAATTAAATATTTTCTTAAAGCAGTTTAGAACAGATCCATGTGTATAATTATTTTGTGACTCTTCTGAATTATAATGTCCATTGTAATATACACTACCCTTCAAAAGGTTAGTATCAGTAATACTTATATTCAGCAAGGATGCATTAGATTGATCAATAGTGAAAGTAAAGACATTTATACCCCCGTTTTCACAGACAAGGCCAAAGCCCATAGTCATAGACTAAAATGCATGTTCTAGCTGTTTTATGTTCTAGCTATATATATATACACACACACAGTATCTCACAGAAGTGAGTACACCCCTTACATTTTTGTAAATATTTTATTATATCTTTTCATGTGACAACACTGAAGAAATGACACTTTGCTACAATGTAAAGTAGTGAGTGTACAGCTTGTATAACAGTGTAAATTTGCTGTCCCCTCAAAATAACTCAACACACAGCCATTAATGTCTAAACCGCTGGCCACAAAAGTGAGTACACCCCTAAGTGAAAATGTCCAAATTGGGCCCAAAGTGTCCATATTTTGTGTGGCCACCATTATTTTCCAGCACTGCCTTAACCCTCTTGGGCATGGAGTTCACCAGAGCTTCACAGGTTGCCACTGGAATCCTCTTCCACTCCTCCATGACGACATCACGGAGCTGGTGGATGTTAGAGACCTTGCGCTCCTCTGCCTTCCGTTTGAGGATGCCCCACAGATGCTCAATAGGGTTTAGGTCTGGAGACATGCTTGGCCAGTCCATCACCTTTACCCTCAGCTTCTTTAGCAAGGCAGTGGTCGTCTTAGAGGAGTGTTTGGGGTCGTTATCATGTTGAAATACTGCCCTGCGGCCCAGTCTCCGAAACGAGGGGATCATGCTCTGCTTCAGTATGTCACAGTACATGTTGGCATTCATGGTTCCCTCAATTAACTGTAGCTCCCCAGTGCCGGCAGCACTCATGCAGCCCGAGACCATGACACTCCCACCACCATGCTTGACTGTAGGCAAGACACGCTTGTTTTTGTACTCCTCACCTGGTTGCCGCCACACACGCTTGACACCATCTGAACCAAATAAGTTTATCTGGTCTCATCAGACCACAGGACATGGTTCCTTAGTCTGCATGTCTTCAGCAAACTGTTTGCGGGCTTTCTTGTGCATCATCTTTAGAAGAGGCTTCCTTCTGGGACGACAGCCATGCAGACCAATTTGATGCAGTGTGCGGCGTATGGTCTGAGCACTGACAGGCTGACCCCCCACCCCTTCAACCTCTGCAGCAATGCTGGCAGCACTCATACGTCTATTTCCCAAACACAACCTCTGGATATGACGCTGAGCACGTGCACTCAACTTCTTTGGTCAACCATGGCGAGGCCTGTTCTGAGTGGAACCTGTCCTGTTAAACCGCTGTATGGTCTTGGCCACTGTGCTGCAGCTCAATTTCAGGGTCTTGGCAATCTTCTTATAGCCTACGCCATCTTTATGTAGAGCAACAATTCTTTTTTTCAGATCCTCAGAGAGTTCTTTGCCATGAGGTGCCATGTTGAACTTCCAGTGACCAGTATGAGAGAGTGAGAGCAATAACACTAAATATAACACCCCTGCTTCCCTTTCACACCTGAGACCTTGTAACAATAACGAGTCACATGACACCGGGAGAGAAAATGGCTAATTGGGCCCAATTTGGACATTTTCACTTAGGGGTGTACTCACTTTTGTGGCCAGTGGTTTAGACATTAATGGCTGTGTGTTGAGTTATTTTGAGGGGACAGCAAATTTACACTGTTATACAAGCTGTACACTCAATACTTTACATTGTAGCAAAGTGTCATTTCTTCAGTGTTGTCACATGAAAAGATATAATAAAATATTTACAAAAATGTGAGGGGTGTACTCACTTCTGTGATATACTGTGTATATATATATATATATTAAGCAACACAACGATTTTCAGCCAATGATAATAATAATTATCATTGCATGTCATTATAGTAATAATAATCAGCATATCATTTCTGAAGGATCATGTGACACTGAAGACTGGAGTAATGGCTATAAAAAGAAAACAAATTTTAAATGTAAATAAATTTCACAATATTAATACCCATATACTGTTTATACTGTATTTTTAATCAAATAAATGCAGCCTTGGTGTGTAAATCATAAAAAAAACTTATCATAAACTGTTGATTATCATTAATGGCTGCATTTAGAGTAGAAATGAAGAATGCCCCTATTTTTGTGCCCTTAGAATTTAATTCTGGTTAAATGAAAAGGTTCATTTAACAGTATTATACTGTGTGTGTTTAAGCATCTCAGTGCCAAACCACTACTGCCCCTAATTGGACACACACACACACACACACACACACACACACACACACACACACACACACACACACAAACATCTGAACAGAGGTAAAGAACAAACAGACTCAGTTGGAGACTTGTCCTCTGCGTCTTTCTCTCTCACACACAGACACAAATTCAGTGGAAGCATGTGTCATTTGTGTAGCTTCCTGTTGCTCTTTCCCATTACTGTGTCTCCTTACCCTGCATGCATCTCTTTTGCGAACATCTGAGGAATTTTAATGTTTCCTTTTAAACTCGTACTTTCTGGTTACACATTTAGAATCAGCTTAAACCAACTCTGTCTCATTCTTGACCATTAAGCAGCAGACTAGAAAGCTGATCTTGGGAAATTGGCTTGGGATGGAAGCACAGAAGTATGCTAATGATGGTCTGTGTGTGTGTGTGAAAGGTTGATCCTCACCGGTCATGAGGAAGCAGGCAGTCTGTCTACAGCTTTAGAACCGCCTGTCAACCAGGATGATGCTCATTAATGTGGTCTGTGTGTGTGTGTCAATGACAGCTGGTTCATATTTCTCATATCCTTTATTCCTTCAGTCAGTAAGGAATCACTGATTCAAAGAAGAGTGGAAAACAATGTCTCCCTGGAGTTTTTGCTTTTAGAATAATGAAGATGATCAGAAAGATTCCGCGACCTCCAAACCCAGTTGTTTGTGTTGTATGTGGTTAAGTGTGTGTGTGTGTGTGTTATTTTGAATATTTGATGAACTTCTGTGCAATTGTTTGTGTAATGCAAATGAGTGCCTTGTTCCTTTCTTGTGATGAATGCATTTGCACTTATGGAATTTTATATGTATATAAATATAAATATTAATATGAGCGTCTTCGAATACTGTAGGGCACTGTGCAGTCAAACATGTCCTTCACATTCTCATTCTCATTCTCATTCATATCTTAAACTTAGTTTGTGTGCATGACAAATTGTTTGGCCTTGAATCTTGCTCAGCTTACTGTGTCTTGACAAAACGACTAAACACTAATGCCTCAAATCCATCTTCCAAAAGCTCCCTTACATACACTTGGTCTCTCCTGCACTGACACTGCCAGAAAGATGAAGGAAGAACAAAAGTTTGGATCTGAAATGAATGTGATGGCCATTGCTATTTATTGTTTAGTCAGCTTTTTATAATGTATGTGCACCTTGTCTTTGTATGCCCTGTCTTTAAAGGGGACCTATTATGCCCATTTTTACAAGATGTAATTTAAGTCTCAGGTGTTCCCAGAATGTGTCTGTAAAGTTTCAGCTTAAAATACCTCACAGATCATTTATAAATCCATGAGGAAAAAACCCATTTCTGACTACAGTCAAGAACAGGCCGTTTTCGTGCATGTGCCTTTAAATGCAAATGAGCTGCTGTGCCCCGCGCCCTCTCTACGATCACAGTTCCTGCCTCAATCGGATTCTCTGCCAAATATTAACAAGACATCTGCTTGGTTTTGATTATCATCTATATCGCGATGACTCTCACGGATAGCATAGTTTTTCTTTCATCATTAAAGTTTATTATTTCCACGCGTTTTAAAGCTATATCAGTTTAAACTTCTAATGGATTGTTTTCTGAGCGCACTTATCTGAAGCGCGCACAGACAGCTGGCTGTCGGACGTCAAGTCTCGTGAGTAACTTCTCTTTCACATTTTTTTGTTTTGTTTAAACTGTCAAATACACACAGTTCACATAAACACGGTCAGTTATGTCTGTGAACGTAAATAGCACGCAACGTTACAGAAATCGTATGTGTATATTAAATCTGTGGTGCATTCCCTTCAAAAATAAAACTAATCCACTGCGTTCAGCGGCTCAGATGTAGGTAAATGAAGACTGTTATGTTCTTACATCCAACAACAAAACATCTCACTTACTTACCAGACATTGTTGTCGCTACAGCTGCTCGAGCGCGGAGAAAATGGCGGACAGCGTACGGCTCGCTGAGGGTGGTCAGTCAGCGGTCGTGGGCGAGGCCTGTGGCTAATGTGATGTCACATTAGCAACATGGCTGAAAACAGGTCGTTGGGAAAGGAGTGGGTGGATTTTTATCACTATAGGGTGGTTGTGTACACACACTGCCAACACACATTTATGTCCAAACACCATGCAAAAGTGAATTTTGCATAATAGGTCCCCTTTAATAAGGAAAATCCAGCTGTTAGAGAATAGACTACAAAATATTGTAACATGAACTACAGATTGTGCTATTGGTCTGATATCAGATACAAATTATTTGGGTTTTTCATTCAGAAGGCTGTTTGTTGGGCATGACTAAACATAGGTTTGGTTTTGGAAGTGCACTTTGGATCTTAAAGAGTAACCAGCTTTGTATTGTTGCAGTGTCAGTTAGTAGCCTTTATGTAAATGAAAAATGTGTACTGCAAATGTCTGCCAAAGGACACAAAACACACATTTGACAGCTTTGGAGATTTTGTGAAAATTATAGATTGTATTTCTGCAGTGTTGCGTCCCTGCTCATAGACAGTCAGATAGAGCCCATTGCATTATGTGTGTTGAAGTTTTCCTACCTTTTCGGCAGACGTGAGTACCACCGCCCATTTTCTTTGTTTTTAGTGGTGTAGCACCAATTTCACATTTCTACTGCATTAACAGTAACATGAGAATGAACCTCATTGGTTCTCACACGCATCAAGCAAACATGCTTGGACTTCCGTTTACACAACTGATGTGTGAGTTGATAAAGGTTTTATATGTGAATATAAGCCTAAATTAAATCTGTTCATCATATAAAGTGATCGAATCTCTTCAGAAAATTTGGACTAAACCACTCGATTCATATGGATCAGTTTTACGATCTCTTTATGAACTTTTTGAAGCTTCAAAGTGGTAGTCATAGCTGTCTTTGGAGGGACAGAAAGCTCTCAGATTTCATCAAAAAGATCTTAATTTGTGTTCCAAAGATGAGCAAAAGTCTTAAAAGCCATCCCTGAATATCCACTGCCCAGATTCACACACAAAAAAGTTTCCACATTGTCCCACAGTCATGGTATCCATTTTGACTGACACTAGAAGGTGTTTGTTGTAATGTCTTCATCTTTTTCTCCCTCTCTTTATTTGTTCATTAATCATCATGCATTGGTAAAACACCATCAGCTTAATTTAGACCTGGAATATTTAAGCACTTTCCACAAAATATCATCCGCATCCTCTCAAGAAAAGAAGCAGCGATTTGACTGAGAGCAGGTTGTGTGTGAACATGAGCCAGATCCAAACAAGAGTTGCGTAGTTGTCACTTCAGTCTAGATGAATGCTTGCTACAGTCTGAAATCTGAAAATAAATATAAAAAGCTGAAATAGATGAGGCTGCCAAGGGGCATGCCATGAAAAATTGGCCAATTTGTTCCTGAACTGGAATCATTGTGCGTGTCTGGGAGGCTAGAGCCCGCCCTGCTCCCGTCACTCGTCTTCCCTCTCTTTCATTCACCATCATTCTCTCTCTCTCCCTCTTTCTCTTTCTACCCTGTTTTCACTCAGTTGGCCTCCAGGCTCTCTCTTAGTGCCTGTCCCCATGTTTCTTTCTCTGGCTTTCTCTTGCGTTCTCTGCTCTCATATTCATTTCTTCATGGATGAAAACATTGAAAAAAAAAAAAAAAGCAGTGTTTCTATAGGATATCAAACCAGCGCCCTGAGAAGACTGGGAACTGCTTTATCCTAGAGTTTATAATGTTTATAGGGGTTTTTTTTTTTCTTTTTTTCTTCAAAATAGTTGTATGGCACATATAACAATTTTATAAAATAGATAATTATGTGACAGCTTCGATCTGTTAGATTTTATATGTTTATACTGATTGTTCTTGTGTAGGGTTGCCATTGCTTGTCTGCTTAAATTGGGATTTTTTTTTATCACAAGTTTCACATACAACAATAAGAGAAAACTAACATCAAAAGAAGCTTTGACAATGTAGTGATGTTGCTTTTATAAATTATCACAATTACTTGAGTAACTGAAACATTTAACAAGTAACAGAACTAAGTAAAGCGTGTTATGCATGTCCATGTTATGGAGGTTAATGAAAATATATTTTTAATGAAAAGTGCTCTAGGATGCAGGAGAGAGCGAAGCAGAGGGATGGAAGAAGGTGAAAATCAGCAAAGCAGGTTTAGTTCCTGACAAGCGCTCTCATTATTTTCTGTTAAATGTCACATGCTGAGCTTCAGCATGTCTGTTTGAGCATATTTTTTTTAACATACATGCAAGGATAATCCTATACACATTAACGCATTTCTGCAGCACTGGAGACAGTCCTATATATATACTGGAACAGAATAATTTCTGACTGCTCTGCTAAATTTAATGAGAAGACATAATTATTTTACGAATTAAGATTTTGTATGAATTTGTAGATTTTTTTAGAAAGGAAAAAAAAAAAACTAAGCATGAAGGTCCACTCCTAAATCTAACCCTCTAAGCAGATTGTACGAAAACGTATGTGCAATACAGTGCTCAGCGTAAATGAGTACACCCCCTTTGAAAAGTAACATTTTAAACAAGATCTCAATGAACACAAAAACAATTTCCAAAATGTTGACAAGACTAAGTTTTATATAACATCTGTTTAACTTATAACATGAACGTAAGGTTAATAATATAACTTAGATTACACACTTTTCAGTTTTACTCAAATTAGGGTGATGCAAAAATGAGTACACCCCACAACAAAAACTACTACATCTAGTACTTTGTATGGCCTCCATGATTTTTAATGACAGCACCAAGTCTTCTAGGCATGGAATGAACAAGTTGGCGACATTTTGCAACATCTATCTTTTCCCATTCTTCAAGAATGACCTCTTTTAGAGACTGGATGCTGGATGGAGAGTGATGCTCAACTTGTCTCTTCAGAATTCCCCATAGGTGTTCGATTGGGTTCAGATCAGGAGCCACTGAATCACTTTCACCCTGTTCTTCTTCAGAAATCCAACAGTCACCTTAGATGTGTGTTTAGGATCATTGTCATGTTGGAAAAGTGCATGATGACCAAGGGCACGGAGTGATGGTAGCATCTTCTCTTTCAGTATAGAGCAGTAGATCTGTGAATTCATGATGCCATAAATGAAATGCAGCTCCCCGACACCAGCAGCACTCATGCAGCCCCACATAAGGACACTGCCGCCACCATGTTTCACTGTAGGCACCATGCATTTTTCTTTGTATTCCTCACCTTTGCGACGCCATACAGTTTTGAAGCCATCAGTTCCAAAAACATTTATCTTGGTCTCATCACTCCAGAGTATAGAGTCCCAGTAGTCTTCATCTTTGTCAGCATGGGCCCTGGCAAACTCTAGGTGGGCTTTTTTGTGCCTGGGCTTTAGGAGAGGCTTCTTTCGTGGACGGCACCTTCAATGTCATTTCTCTGCAGTGTACGCCATATTGTGTCATGGAAAATAGTCACCCCAGTTTTGCTTTCTACTTCTTTAGATAACTGCAGTAAACTTGCATGCCGATTTTCTTCAACCCTTCTCATCAGAAGACGCTCCAGTCGAGGTGTTAACTTCCGTGGACGACCTGGACATCTCTGTGAGATGGTTGCAGTTCCATCTTTTTAAAATTTTTGTACCACTTTTGCTACAGTATTCTGACTGATAAGTAAAGCTTTGCTGATCTTCTTGTAGCCTTCACCTTTCTGGTGTAAAGAAATTATTTTCTTTCTCAGGTCTTGTGACATTTCTCTTCCATGTGGTGCCATTGCTGACAGCATGAAAAGGGAAGAAGTTTTAACACCCTTTTATAGTCAAAATGTAATGAATAATTAGATTCACCTGTGGTTGAATTCTTGTTAAATTAGACATTTGTAGTCTAAAATTTAGCTTTGCTCCAGAGACTTTCAGTGGGGTGTACTCATTTTTGCATCACCCTAATTTGAGTAAAACTGAATATTTTGTTCTCTAAATTATATTATTAACCTTACTTTCATGTTATATAAAACTTAGTCTTGTCAACATTTTGGAAATTGTTTTTGTGTTCATTTGAGATATTGTTTAAAATGTTACTTTTCAAAGGGGGTGTACTCATTTACGCTGAGCACTATATTGTACAAATTCATGCAAATTACCCACCAATTTGCCAAAATATAAAATACAACCCCAAATCGAGCAAAGTTGGGACATTTTGTAAAGCGCAATAAAATCAAGAATCTGTGATTTGTTAATTCTCTTGAACCTTTATTTAACTGACAAAAGTACAAAGAAAAAATGTAAATGTTTTCACTGGCCAAATTAATTGTATTTTGTAAATTTTAACAAATTTTGATTTTGATGGCTGCAACACACTCCCAAATAGTTGGGACAGAGGCAAAATAATAATGAAAATATTACAGAATATCCTAGTTAAACGGTTTTGAGGCAGTCCACAATTAGCAGGTGAATTGGTAATAGGTGAGGGTATCGTGTTCAGGTGTAAAAGAGTTTCTCAGTCTTTGCAAGCAAAGATGAGTCATGACTCATCACTTTGTGCCAAACTTCATGAGAGAATTGTCACAATTCAAAAAACACATTTCTCAATGCAAGATTGCAAAGTATTTAGGTCTTTGCCATCTGTCATGCAAAATATTGTGAAAAGATTCAGGGAATCCAGAGAAATCTTAGTCTGTGTAAGGCAAGGCAGGAAACTTCTGCTGAATGTGTGTGACCTTCGAGCCCTCAGATGGCACTGCATGAGAAACCGTCATGCTGCTGTGTAAAATATAGCCACATGGGCTTAGGAGTACTTGGAAAACCGTTGTCACTTAACACAGTCTGCCGCTGCATCAAGAAATGCAACTTGAATCTGTTACTGAAGGAGAAATCTATACATCAATTCTATGCAGAGATGCTGCCAAGTTCTCTGGGCCCGAGCTCATCTCAGATGATCCAAAACACAGTGGAAATGTGTACTGTGGTCAGATGAGTCCACGTTTCAACATGTTTCTGGAAAAAACAGACATCGAGTTCTCAGTCCCAAAGACGAAAGGAACCATCCAGACTTTCATCAGAGACAGGTGCAAAAGCAAACATTTGTCATGTTATGGGGGTGCATCAAGGCAAACAGCATGGGTGACTTGCATATGTGTGAAGGTACCATTGACATGGAGGTGTACTGTATATTGGAATTGATACATATACTGCCATCAAGATGATATCTTTCCTGGGAAGCAGGAACAATGCCAGGCCTCATTCTGCACGTGGTACATCAGTGTGGTTTCCAGACACTCTGCAACATGAGTGGATGTGCATGACTGGCCCCTCATGGAAAGAAAAATCAAAAAACGATGACTACAGACTGTTGATTGTCTTGGATCAAGCAAGATTCCACTTGCAAAACTGCAACAATTAGTATCTTCAATTCCCAAATGATTAAAAAGGGTAATTAAAAGGAAAGGTGATGTGACACCTGTGGTAAACATGCCTCTGTCTCAACTTTTTTGGAGTGTGTTGCAGCCATCAAAATCAAAATTTGTTTATATTTACAAAATCACGTTGGTCAATGAAAACATTGAAAATCTTTTCTTTGTACTTTTGTCAGTTAAATAAAGGTTCAAGATATTAACAAATCACAGATTCTTGATTTTATTGGGTTTTACTAAATGTCCCACCTTTTTCTGATTTGGGGTTGTAGTTAGAAATTACCATAAAAGTGTGTTGGATTGCTGCTATTTATTTGTTTAAACATGTTAAGCAAACTATCATACATCCTGTTCAAGAAGTCACAATAATGGCCAAAATAAAACAAATAGTCAAATAAATGATCTTTTAAAATTAAATCTTTAAAACACAATCAGCCTTACAGTGTCTGTTTCATCAGTAGGGCAGCTATAAACAATATCTGTCTTTACCTTCATTTGCAGCTCAATTTGCATCAATTTCTGTCATGTTTATCACTGGTGCCTGTCTTTTGACCTAAAGGGAGCCAAAACGTCAGCTTTAAATATGTCCTGTCTACAGTGCAGCCATTATGTGAAACTCTTTCATTCTTTCTACTTGATCCACAGGCTGCCTTTGATTCTAATAATGGTCAAACAGTGGCTAATTTGAAAAAGGAACTTTGTATTCACCAAGACAGCAAAAAGAAGTTTTATTGGTTCATCCTGATAGTACAAATCCTGTTTTTTAAAAGCTCCACTGAAATCCTAGGGCTTTAATAAAAACACAATTGCAAAGTTTACATTTATAAGAACTCATTTTCTTCACTGTTTGCTAGTCATTGAGTTTTTCTCTCTTATGCTAGCAAGTTAAAACAGTTTTGAGTTTCTACATAGAGTGGATTTGTCTAGTTTATTTAGTATAAAGATTTGGATGTAAATCATGCATAAACTGGAAGTACGGTATAGAGAACTACAATATTCAGTGTAGATGTTTGTTTTGCTTTCTTGAATCTTGCTTGTGTTTGTTGTGACATCTACAGTATTAAATCAGTGGTTCCCAAACTTTTTAGAGTGGAGTACCCCCTGAGGCATTCACCATCCTTCTGTGTACCCCCTCTCTTCCACTTAGACTGCACCTTTTCCATTAAGGGACAATATTTGCCCTGTAAATTAACTTTCCAGTGCATTTATTATCTTTATAAATACCTTTACAACATTAATAATGTTTTTTTTTTTTTTTTTTATATAAGTTCAATAGTAAAATAAGCAATGATAATAAAAACGTGAAAAGTGAAAAGTGATTCTGTTACGGTAAGTCTTAATGCGTGAGTCACGGAGTCATCCGTTCATTCAGTAACGAAGCAAGTGACTGTATTTATGAATGAATCATTGAATCAAGACTTTCACAAACGATTCATTCAAAGCCACATATTCGTTCATGAAACACCGCTGTGTGCTAAAATAAGTGCTAAATCTACAGGTACATTGTCGAGAACTGCAGTAATGTAGCGCGATCTGCTAAGGCAGCAGACTCTGACGTAACCTGTAAGCACCCAAATGCACGCTGCTTATGTGGAAATGGATTTAGTCAATTTGACCGCAAAAGATGTGGTATTTTGATTGGATGTCATGTATTTTCGGCATTGTGCCATGAAATACATGCTCGGTTTTAATGTTATTTTAAGATGGGGAAGAGTTAAATGAACGAAGAATTCTGTCACGTCATGTACCCCAGTTTGGGAACCACTGTATTAAATTATAGATCTTCTAGTCGGTTGTAGTGCGCAGGCATGGACAGGCACAGACATATAGCTTACCTCTGTGTTTCTTACATTCATATGTCTGTTGTTAATAATGAGTTTGTATTTCTGTTAGTTCAGATGTCCAGATTCAGACTTAAGACTAATTTAAAAGAAAAGAAAGAAATTCAGTACGTAGTTTCATCTTTTTCATCACTCAATCTGAATGCTATCAATTTTCCCTTTTGAGTATTTGATCAAATATGTGGAGGGATTTATTTGGATTTATCCTGTTTTGAAAACCTCTTCATGTGAAATGCCTGTATTTAATGACATCTTGGACTCGCAGATGAGTCTTATGAATGTTATATGAACACAGTCATTGGATTGCGTGCAGAAGGTCTTTTGATGTTCTGCATATGCTGCAGTCTCTCTCTCTCTCTCTCTCTCTCTCTCTCTCTCTCTCTCTCTCTCTCTCTCTCTCTCTCTGTGTCTGTGTGTGTGTGTATGTGTGTGTGTGTGTTATGTGGGTGTCTGAAACATGTCTAGGAGACAACAAAGTCTCCATGCTCCATCCAATGGCAAGGGGTCTTTTTTAATCCTGCTCAACTTCTAAAGGTCACAAAATTTGACTATAAATATTACCGTAGTAATATATCCTGCTTCATCCTAATAATTATATTTTTAGATTGGTGTGACATGTCTCACATTTGGTGTAACCTATGGCACATTTTCTTAATAATTAGCTCTTAATGTTATTCCGTGACCTTATGGTGCAGATTGTTTCAGACTAAAATTATGTTCTTCCTTTCCTCCGAGTGTAGTAGTTTTAAATGTGTTTAAGAAGTGTTGTTGAACATTAGTGGAGACTCTACACTGTCTATAGTCCCGACCTTGTGGTGAGTGAAGACACAATTACACAAATACAAAATATAATTAGTAGGAAATAAATGAAGGGATGTGGGTGTTGGTGGTCAGGCTGTGCAGGAGTCAGTTGCTCCAGAGAGGTGGGGGTTGTACCTTTGTGATTTTTCAGATATGTTGCATCAGACCTGGACCTTGAGGACACCTGATGCACTCTGGGAAGATCAGTCTCCACAAAGGAGAGATTTAATGCTGAATTTACAGCAGTAGTGACAAGACACAGTGAGCATCAAGCTAGACTCGCTGCTGTCCTGAGGCTCGACTGACTAGTGTATAGGGCGCCAGGGTCAGTGCTTGTAGTGGTAGGAAAAGAAGTGCAGGTGCTCTCGTTGTTAGTACTGCACTCAGTGTTTCTTTCTTTAATTTTTGATAAATAAATGATACTCTGAGACTTTGATTTTGTTCACAACATACTCTACTTTTCTACTGCACTACTGGTTGGTAAGATTTTTTAATGTTTTGGAAAGAAGTCTCCTGTGCTCACCAAGGCTGCATTTAATCAATTTTACACAATAAAAACAGTAATTTTGTGAAATATTATTACAATTAAATTTTTTTTATATCTGAATATATTTTAAAATGTCATTAATTTCTGTGATGGCAAAGCTGAATTTTCAGCATCATTACTCCAGTCTTCAGTGTCACATGATCCTTCAGAAATCATTCTAATATGCTGATTTATTGCTCAAGAAACATTTCTTATTACCAATGTTGACATCGTTTCACTGTCACTTTTGATCAGTTGTCTTTGCTGAATAAAAGTTTGCTGATTAATTTCTAAATAAATAAATAAATAATTGTTATTGACCCCAAACTTTTGAATGTTAGTGTATGTTTATTTAAAAATTAATAATTTTATACAAGTACTGTATCTGGTATGTTGCTATTAATTCTACTTAACCTTATTGGAGTAATATAAGTGTGCATAAACCAGTTGTGGTGTAACAGTTTTGGTCTACTATTAACTTTGTGTTTTCCCATTTGCATATATTTGTTCCCATAGTTCCTTGTCTCCTGAGAGCCAGATATTAGCATGTCATATAAACAAGATATATGACAAGAGGTCTTGGTTTAGACATATCGTTCTGCAGATTAGTTGTTTCTGGCTCTTTAAGGCTTTGCTCCTAAGTTGAAAGTATTTATAATAATGTTTTTTAGGAATTTAGAAATGTCAGTAATATCAGCAAATGACAGTATGACACCTTATTTGTATAGGTCTTTATTTTTCCACAAATCTTTTCTCAGCCCAGGTTTAAAAAACAGAATCCCTAGTCATTCTCCAATATTGTGCTAAATATAGATAATTCTGATGGCTTTCTTACACTTGAAAACAGCCTCAGACTGACCTTGACCATTGTTTATCTTGCTGTGGACTCGGTCACAACTCCTGTGCACCCAAGCACACTTTATAACAGTTCAATATTTTAACAGCTCCAAATCCAGACGAGTCAAGAGCACCATGCAAGGTGAATTATTACTCATTTCATATTGGACTGGATGTATGTATATATTTCTTATATTTAAACATTAATCTGGCAATCAAATTAGTCAGTATGTTGTTTTTGATATTTGTAGCATCAGATTACTATCGGCACCCCATACTGTGTGCTACACTGTCATTATTTCACTGGAGCGCGAGGTACAGGCTACAATGACACCCTGTGACCTGTCATAACATGCCATAGCCTCCTTCCTGCTGTACACCATAATACCACCGCACCTGCCATAGTCTGGCAAAACATGCCTCTCATGCATAATGCATAGGCAGCTGTCTTACTGACCAACAAACTACACATAGGGAATATGCATAACAGAGAGTATTAGTATGCAGCGTGAGACACCCCACCAGATGAAATAAGACAGACCACACGTGTGCTTGGACACAACTATGTTGATGTTTTCCATAACAATGCTACGCACTGGCGCATAAACCAGCATTTCAACATGTATTCGTGTGTATGAGAGAGAGAGAGAGAGAGCTGTGCCTTTTGCCTCTGATGAACAAAAGGAGGATGATGTTGCTGGAGCGGGAAAGAAAAGCAGGAGGGAGAAAAGTGGGATTTTTGGAAGATGTGTGAAGGATGGGCTGAGAGACTGAGAAGATAAATTAATAGCAGAGATGAGTGCTTATCTACACTCATTTATTTGTAACAAATCTCTCACCAGAAATGGCTAGACATGTTTGTTTTGTGAGAAGATTGATGGTTTGGGCTTTTCAATTGTTTCTGCATATATTAAGCATTCCACTAACTCTTTCAGGATAAGTGAAGTGTGAACTTTCTCTTTTAATTAATATGGTAAATTGATATTTTTGTGAGTAAGGCAAGTTGTTGGCATGTAAGTGGACTAAAACATATTTTACAAATATATTACAAAAAATATTGCTGATAAAAAAATGTTTCTTTTTTTTTTGTCAACAATAACGAGACAAAAATGTGCATAAGTGTTTTGCAATTATTTTTTTTAATGTTCATACTTCTACAGTAATAAAATGTTTGAATATTTTATGTATGTTTTGTGCACTTTCTTTGCACATTAACTGATTTAGATTACATTTTAGTTAGTATAAAAGTGACTAAAATAAAATTACATGACTTAATATTGACTAAATTTAAAAAAACATAATCATCAAAAGACAAAAACAATAAAAAAAAAAAAATCTGTAAAAATGAACACCGGATATGTATATATAGTTCACAATGTGTGTGTGTGTGTGTGTGTGTGTGTGTGTGTGTGTAGAAGGTGAAAAAAAGAAATACTGTGTTGCTGTATGTGCATTATGAGGAGTCTCAGTTGAAGCTCCAGATCAGCCAACTGATCTTCCCTTTGTGAAGCACATGAAAAACATTCTCTGAAAACTTACAAAGTTCTTTTCTCATGCCTTCCTTTCATACAAGTTGTGAACATGACTCAATCAAGTTTAACAAGCCTCTAGAGAGCTGAGTCATGTTTTGACTTTAATGAGAGCAAATATTGTCATGAGAATAATCCTGTCAAGCCTGAACATGGAAAATATTGCATCATTTCCAGTTTAAGTGTTTTCATTTGTAGTCAGAGAAGCAATAAGAAAGGAGCTGTATGCTGCATAGTTATGATAGTTGTGAAAGTGGTGTGTTATGGTGGTGTGTTTCACTGTGCCAGACTTTACTCTGTTTTAGTGAGATTAAATGTTTCATCAATCCTTTGTCACCATCTTAATTAGCCTATTCAAACGGCATGACAGCCTCCTCTGACCTGAAAAACAACTGGTAAGGGCCCTGTCACCACTAATTATTCTTTCATCTTATTTCCTCTTCTCTACTGAATTTTACATTCACTTTTCCAAATAAAAATTACTAAACAGGGTTCAACAATAAGGATTTTTCCACAATTTGGTCCAGTAGTTGATATTTTTACTTGTCCTCCAAACATGTTTAGTGTCCTACCATAATAAAATAGCAATGTATCTTTGTGTCAGAAATACATATTTTATATTTTCCAATAAAGATTGCTTTCCCTGAAAAAAAGTATATATAGCCAGTGTTAGGGAAAGTAAGTAATTGTGTTGCTTTGTTTCTTTTTATGGAAAGTAATGTTACGTTACATTTTACATTTCTTTTGTTCACCTGTGCTGGGCTTTTTTTTAACAACAACAAAAAAAAGTTTTATGTTTGGCAAATGTAAAGGCCCTTTCACACCAAGAGTGAAATGAATAATCCTCAGGGTGAAGGAAATGCAAATTCACGTCTGTACAGTAGAGGGCGCAGCTCAAACAAACCTTTCAGCTGTGCTGCTATTCTGGATTGCAGAAGAATAGTAAAAAAAAATAATAATAATAATGAAACACAAATGTAATGTAAAGTCATTTTTGCTTATTAGTATGTTTGAATTGGATCATTGAAGGTCAGCAGACATTGGCTAATAAAGTGAGATTAAATGCATAAAGTATATTTGTATTATCTAACATCTTTAACTATTGCAGGTTTGCGTAATATTCTGAGTTTGCTTTCTCACATTTAATCTAGTATCTTGTTCATTATTTCATTGTATATCTTTGTTCTATTATATTTATCTATGATTGTAATTTGTTCATTATTTTCTATGCGTATTCACTCACATACAAACTCACCCCAATCCTCCAATTCTTTCCAAATAGAGCCATTCAAGTCATCTGGTGAATTTTTTTCATATCACAATATATATCGCAGAAAAACAAAATATCGCAATGTCAGTTTTTTCCAATATCATGCAGCCCTACCTAACACTGTTTATAGCTCATTCATTTGCAGTTTGAAGAAGTATCATGTTATTATCTGTGAAGTCAGAGATTTGATAATAATGTTACTCAATTGAATGCAGTTTAAAATATCTGTGATCTGTTGTAGGTTATTCAGCTAAAATTATAGCACTTTGACTCTGAATACCTCTCTACTCCTTCAAGACGTTCTTAAGCGCCGGGTATACTTCGGCCGTCCGCTATCGTGGCCGGCCGCACACCCTGCCCGCGTGCAGCCAAGATTTCGAGACCGCGCGGACGGTGTGCGTGCAACAGCGCATGTGCAAGCAGGACAGAAGAGTCCACTAGGTGGCAATACACACAGTACTGAGCACAATGTGCAGTCGTCGAAGATGAGTGTGTAAAGAGCGATTCAAAAACAAGACGAGTAAACTCAGAAGCATGCCTTCTCCATCGTTTTTGATTCCTGTTCTCTTGGTGTATCTTCTGAACTATGTTGCAATGGCGGATGCACTATTTTTCTTCTCCGATCCTACCCAGCGAATGTCCGGTTGATGACACGATGTCTGGTAAAAGTATAGAAAAAATTGTACTGCGCATGTGTCGAACTTGGTCCGGGCGCGGAAAGTGAAGTATGCCCAGAACTTAGTTTGACCCTTGTTTTGGGTCATTTATGAGCAGTAGTACATTTTCACTATGAAGAACTGTTGATCACACAGGTACATTTTTAGGCTGTAATGGTTGAAGACAGAGGAACATGAAAGCTGCATTTTTCCCTCTATTTCCTTTCACTTGTGTTTTTTTACCTGCTCATTTAAAATTCATTAGCAAATTGTAGAAAAGGCAGGAGGTGAAAAAGGGAGATGGTGTTAAAGTGCTGAGGTCCTTTAAAAGATCACCTCCATAACAGTCTAAATATTTCAGTTAAGATAGTCCTTCTATAACAGCCGAGTGACTAAGACACACAAATGCACTTACATGTGCATATAGAGGTGACACTCAATCTTATGTGATACTTGACACATCAGTATCACACTGCCGCATAGCTCTGTGTCTCTCACTATGCGTCCAATCCTCTTATTCCTGATGTGATATTTCTCTGAAAACCAAATTCAATATGTCACAATCCAGACTACGACAATATGTGATAGATGATACAATACGTGACAGAGCCCTTCATTGAAGCTCCTTCTGTAAAGTCAGCAATAGGGATTCAGAATGGATCCTGTGTGTGTGCACGAAGGATATGAGGGATGTGCAGTAATCAAACCATAATCACAATCATAAGGTGTATTGTTTGATGAATATCTCCATTCACTACAGTATTTACCAGAACAATACATTCATTTCTTGTGTGTTTCTTTGAGATGACGAAATGGGATGATATGTAGAATGGACTTACTGACTGTGTCTGACCCATTTGTTAAGAGGTTTGGTCTGCTAGCCCTCAAGCTTCTCACCTCATTAAAGATCTACAGGCCTTGAAGGACATTACTGAAATAGCTCTCACAACACCTACTAGATGCCTCATTGGGCTTCAGTCAATGTTTATAATGGCTAATGTCTCTGGAAGATTAAGAGTCTGTTATAAAGGAGAGGTAGTTTGCATTAGCTCGCTTAAGCATACAGGCTTACCGTTAGCTGAGAAGATTTCAACCAGTGTTCCTTTTAATATAAGCCACATTATGGCTACAGGGAAGAAATTACTGTGAAATTACTTCTTCTAAAATGTTCAATGAACTCAGTAAATATTAACTCATTAAATTAAGCAAGACACAACATCTGAATACATTACTGTCCCAAAGAAAGCTGCATATTAATTCTTCAAAATCAGGAATACTGCTAAAATAAAAATAAAATAAAATAATGTAAATCTGTTCAAAAATCAAGACAAAAAGCGCCAGGTCGAGAGCATTGTGTAAACTATTAATGAACCTTTGTATTCCCCCTCCCTTTTTTCAGAAATTGATTACATGCAACAGTGAGGACGAGGGATTAGGCAGATTTACAGATAAACAGCAATGTTGGCACTTTCAGCCACATTTAATTCAGCAAAACATTTGTGCAACACCAGCAGGCATTAATGCAGCATTACCCTGAGAGAGAGAGAGACATGTTCTGTTTAGACACCCTAGGCCAGCAAAGGGTCAAATGAGGAAGGAGGGGACGACTAAAAGACTCTAGTGTTACTTAGAGTTAACACTTGTACTTCATAGTTGTTGTCTTTTCTTAATTTGGAGGGAAAGGCTAAATAAGTCTGCTTTCTCTTTTAGTTTTACATTTGATCCCCGAAGCCCACATGTAAGTATTTTCATTGTAAAATAAATTCCGTCTGACTGATAGCGTTGTACAAGGTGTTTTGCCTTTTTGTGTGTGTGTCTGTGTGTAATGCATATTCAAGTGACCAAGTGTATACATGCAAGTTTGCCTATGTGTGCTGTGCATTTCTCTCTGCTTGTGACTGATACGATTTGTTCTCGCTGTGTTTTTTGTGGAACAATCAGGATTTTTCCCAGTAGTATTGCCCAATATGGTCTCTGGCAATGCAGCACTGTACTATTCCGGAAATCAATAATGAACAAAGGATGAATGAGGCAATTATGATGACAAAAAAAGAGCAGAACAACACTGGGCCTCCAGTGGACTGCTTTTCAGGACTGGCTGGCAAAAGAGAGAAAAAGAAAGTGCATCATTCAAACACACTCACTGAACATGACGTGACTGACTTATGATTAACCTCAAACAGCTTTGTCTATAATTCAGCAATATCTACTATTTGAGTGCCTTCCGAATTCCTGGTTTGCCTTCAATCTGTCGTGCATTTCTTTGTTTTTTGTGCATGTTGAAATGCACACGCTCTTCGCTGTGAGGACCCTTTCCCTATATCCTTGAGCTATTCTGGGCTCATCTTACTGATCTCTTAATAACCCCCTCTTATTTTCTCAATGGGAGAATCAAAGCGGAAATCAGAACAGTAATCACACTGAAACATGTGGAAAAAGAAGCATCATACTTATAGAAAAATTCAAGTGTGTGTGTGTGTGTGTTTACTTTCATGTGCACCCCCTGCAGCTGCCCCTCCAAGTACTGTCATTTTCACAGTGGGTTGCTGGTGCTATGGAGGAAAAGAGGAGAGAAATACAGAAGAGAAAAGCAAGAGATAGATACAAAGAGAGCATGTGAAAGCGAGTCTGATAGGAAAAACATGGTGGAAAATCACTGATGGCAAATAACAAGTTGTTATTCTTAACTCATTCCCACAGTGGTATACTCGTGAATGCGTTTGTGTGTGGAAAAAGTACCACACAAAGAAATGCATTTTCATTTGCCCTTTTCTCCAGCTTAAGCAAAATGCACACTTTATAATTTTGGCCACAATTTTGCTGTCTGAGACAAATTTCTGCAATCATAAAAGATTTCTTTCAGTGTAGGACAAAATTGTCAGTCTTTGAGCACTTAGTGTGAATTGTTCACCAACATCTGATTATTTTGATAAGAAAAAATAATGTATTAATGAAAAACTATAAAAATGCATAATGTTTATGTGAGGGTGGTGTTTACGGGTGAGCTATATATATTTTATTTAGCTGAGTATTAACACAATAGAAGTCAATTTGAAGCAGGGCCGTAACCACCATAGATATTGAGGGGGACAAGTCCCCCCCAATAATTAGAAAAGGCCAAATCCCCCCAAATATTTGATATTCTTCATGCTGCTCTGCTGCACTCCATTACACACTGCTCTGTTTGATGTTAGGATGACAAAAAGATTTAAAAGTTACATTTTTAGGCTGGTCTGTCTCAGCGGTATAACAGCGCTCATCAATGTCCAATTGATTGAGATGGCCAATCAAATCAGAGGCGGAGCTTTACTGTTCACAGAAAATGAGTGCGAATTCCAATCTGGCACTTTTGTTTTAGCAGTGAAATAGTGCATTGTAAGATGTAAGTAGCTAAACATTTAATATCTAACTGTTTTACAATAGAAATATTCAGCGACTGACAGTAACATCCCGTGAATTGAAAGTATACTTATTTACATATTTCATGTAATTAATACCTGAATATGACAAGAAAATAAATGTTTTGCATTTTTTACATATTAGAATATGAATAAGAGTGAATATGTGCATATTATAAAATAAAAAATTATTTGCAAATAGTTTAAATTGATTGCTTCATAACAACAATAGACCTGGAACTTTGACCATATATGAAAATGACAGGGACCCTAAATGTATTCTAACTGTACAATATCAAAATCCTCTCAAATTTGTAAATGGGGATTTTTGGAATGGGTCAAATGCATATAGAACCTTCTAATGCTAAAAAAAAAATTACTTTTCACTTGGAATTATAAGGTTCTATGTTGCAAAACATAATTGAAGCAATAATTTTCAAGAAACACAAACAGTTTACTTATAATTTGTTTTAAAACATAAAATTAGTGTTGTAACAATGTGTTGACAAGCATGAGAAAGTTAAATTTAATGCTTTCTAAGACATTTCATATTTTAGAATGAATTTTTTCTTTTTCTTTTTCAAGTTAAGCATAAAAGGCAGTGCTAAATATTTTGTTTTATTGTTGTAATTAAGACCCCATCAAATAAATTGTTGAATATTTGGCCTTTAAGGCTTAATATTCAAAATTTAAGATATTTTAAGACTAAAAAAAAAAAAGTCAAAGAAAACAGACAATGCTTCAGCAAAGGTGTTTAACAAAGTTTAATAAACACTGAAAAATGTTTCACTGACTAAATATAATATAAAATATTTCAGATTTAAAATATTTATGCAACAACTCAGTTTTTACCAACAATGTAAAATTTAGCATTTCATTTCACTTGATGTCATAGTTTATGAACTTTAATCCAGCATGCCATAGTGTAGAGCTTTATAGCTACATACAGCTCAATACACAGGATGGATCAAGGTTAAAACATAACCTTATATATACATAACATTTCCTCGTATAATAATGACGTGACTGGAATAAAACAAATAGATTACAAAAGCTGAACCTATCCTCCTAATAGTGTTGCTGGCTAGCTTGGTGTCTTACTATGAAAATAACTCCTCAGCAATACCTACAGCAAAACACACACACACAAAAACTGAAATTTCCTGGGATTTGGGCTGCTGTCATTGACAAGATCACAAATAAAATAGTCGATCATGAGGTTTCTAATAAACATCGAGTTTCTTGGCATTGTTTAGTCTTCACTGATTTCACGTTTTCTGCTCTCTTTTCCGCTGTCACAGAGCACTCCGGCGACATTACAAAGAAAGCTGATCCTGATTGGTCCGCGTGTGTGCATTCAAAGTGCTGATTGACTCACAGATAGAACCTTATAGAACCTTAGAAGTTTATAGAAGTTTTAGTTCGACTTTGTAGATAGAACCTTTTTGTTTTCTAAAAAAAAAAGTCCCAAAATGTACACAACTTAAAAAAAGAAACAACACATAATGTTAATAAGTTTTCACAGAATAAGAATATGTGAATAACTCAATTTTGACAAAAATGTCAGATAGAACTTTAGAATTCCAAGGGGATGAAATGTGTTTGTAAGAGAGATATTTAGTTAAAAATGCTGATACTAGCTTGTTTATATAATATGCTACACAAACATCTCATTATTCACATTACAGTTGGACTATCAGCATTACATTGAATCTGCTCTAAATCATGAGCAGCAGTCCAAGACTTCTGTTGCCCAGCCACATCATTTTTTTTTTCCAGGGAAAACATTGCCAGCAAAGTAAAAGACTTGCTTGGGTTTGTGCAGTATAATTTCACATGTAAATGAGGATGTCAGAATGGACGTGGACTGTGTCCTATAATGCCCAGTCAGTGCTGTCCATCTGAGCAAAGTCCTAGTCGTTGTGCAATCTGACAAGCTACAATTTTAAACAGGAAAAAATCTGACATTAACAAGCGTCTTTAGCTAGTTTGCCAACTTGAGAAGCTGCCCACGCTGCGAGGAGAACAAGAAGCAGCAGTAAACATCTTAAGTTATGGCATCATATACATTGCAAACTGATTTGCTGACATTCTAGAAAATATCTGTAAATCCATGCAAAATTGCAATTACTTTCATTCACTGGAAAGAGAGAGTATTGGAAGATCGAAGGACATCGAGGAAGCTCAATTTTAAGTCAGTCTGCCAAACAGCTGACATATTTACATTTTTTAGTAAATTGTAAAGACACGGACGCACCTCATGAAACCGGGACTGTCCCGAGTAAACCGGGACATCTGGTCATCCAGGCCTTTAGGCTCCTGTCAGCCTAATTAATCATCTGAATGAATGAAGCTTGAACTTGTATGACATTTTCTGGTCTGCATTCACGGGCTACGACAGCTGATATGCAGCATGAGCAGACTGAGAAAGTGGAGTTAAAGAAACTAAGCAACATTTCTGCAGTGAAATATTTCTGCAGTGATCAACATGAAATCAGCTTCAGTTGTATACAGTATATGCTGTAATTGATACTCCGTGCAGAGTGCAGAGCCCTTCAAATGAGATGAACGCAAACATACAGCAGCTTCACTCGCGACCTCAGCACCATCACCTTGACTGATTGATTCCCTGCTCTCTTCTGTAAAATATACGTTGGTGTTGTGGTTCACTGCATAATATCGTTAGTGAAGCAAACCAAAGATGACATGCACCAACATTAACAGAAATGAAATGTTGCTGCATGCAAATTTTTATCTCAGTTTCCATTTAGATTTTTCCGGTGGAAGCCAAACCAATTGCATATTACATTACTGCTAGTGGTTTAGCACTTAGTATTTGAGCAATGCTGTTATGTTGTGTCCCCAGGGGCACTATTTATATACCGATCTTTCTCTGTCAAATAGACAGTAAACTGCTTCAGTCTTGCTCTGTCGTCTGCTCACGGTGTGCTGGGTAATAGGTGTTTTTACTGTCATGGCTTATGATGGCTATTGACAGAAACTATCACCCTATTGTGGGCCATTTTCATCATGTCATGAGCAATCAAACCATTGTGTTGTTGTAAAAGAGCATGTCACAAAACAGTGTGATCCTTATAGGGATTAAAGTTCATCAAAAACTGAAAATTCTGTCATTTACTTACCCTCATGTTAATCCAAACCTGTATGATTTTCTTTCTTCTATAAAATATGAAAGAAATTTTATTTATTTATTTTTTTCGTCAAATGGTATCCAAAACTAAATTATCTGTGCATTTCACCTTTTTCAAATCTGAGTGTTTGACTTTTTTCCCTTATGTATTTGTTTACTTGTTTGACTATTTTCATATGTTTTAGCAGATGCAAAGGTCCAAAATATAAATTAATCGGTTAATTTACACTTAAGTTACTTTATTTTATTGAATCAACAAATGCACTGGATTTTACTAAATATTCACATTTTGGCCCCACCTCCTTTTTTATTTTATAAATCATCTAGATGTTTTCTCTTAACTGGGTCACTCCATACTGTCATGAAATAACAGCACTTTGTTATTCATACAACTAATAGATGTTCTTATGTGCAATTCAAGATTGGAAAGCAGAATTCTTCGTAATTGACTTGCCTTAACAGCACCATGTGTGTGCTCTGCAATTGCATGTAATATCCTTATATCCACATGTGTGGAAAAATACCTCTCTCCTAGGACTCTTTCTCTCTATCTGCCTGTGTGTCTTACTCTGCTTCTCTCGTCCTCTTGGTCACCTCTTCCAGACATTGGCAAAAGTTCCTCTACCCACTTGTTTCTATTGACATCTGGTAATCCATTTACAGCTGTGAAAATACAAGAACATCTAACAGATTTCCCTCCACACACACTTACGTTAAAAATAAATAAGACAAGTGAGAATGAATGAGAGGAGCGAGAGTCTGACAAATGATGCTTCCACGTGAGCTAAATTCCCCATTATTGACACAATAGGTAATTATTCCACCTATTCCTCTCCTTGGAAATGAGCAAGAATGTTTGAATTGGATCGTCTCCCACTCACTTGACTGTTGAAGTGTGCCTGAGGACAGCTGTCTCCACGGAGACCACATGGTAACCAGGGTAACCTGGCCTTTGACACTAGATCAGCTTTCAGAGGAAATGGGATGAACTTTTGGGGCAGAAATTAAGGTCTCTATTGCCTCTTACTCGCTCTAACTGCAAATCATGTTTGGTTAACATCACTCACATTAGTTTAACTTTCAGCATTGTCTGTTTTTGAGTATGCGTTTTTGACTGTTATTCTACTCGCAGTCCAACACAGAAGCTGCTTCCTCCTCTCTCAGGGTGAATCATTCAATTGCATCTTCGCTTTCTTTTTCAGAGGAGCTCTGAACTCTACTCTCCATCTTCTCGTCCTCACTCACCCTCCTGCTTAAAATGAGAACCAAAAAAGTGCAAAAGTAATGATACAGGGAAGGTGCAATTATGATCATTTCTGTTTAATTTCCGTTGTTCTGTTTTAGGGTCATATTTGCTGACTTTTTGTACGTCTTCTCTCCCTGACACAGAATGAATGATTCTATTAAGTCATTGTTCTGGCTTACATAATACAACAGGAGGAAAAAGTCTCATTTTCTCTTGCTTTCTGCCTCCATTCTCTGTCCACCCCAGGAAATGTATGTTTCTTCAACCTCTCTGTTTTCATTATTGTCCTGTCTGGAAGTGGAATACAGCAAAATAATCTCACCATTTTCAGGTTTTAATATGATGGTTCAATAAAAGCTAAATGAAATGGAAAAGCATTTTTCCAAATAGAGATTTGCTGATGCATCAAGTAAACAGCATTCTGTTTCATTTTGGTGAGAGTGAAAGGTCATCCACTCATTTACCCCAACTTCTATTTACTCATCTCTCTCTCTCTCTCTCTCTCTCTCTCTCTCTCTCTCTCTCTCTCTCTCTCTCTCTCTCTCTCTCTCTCACTCTCTCTCACTCTCTCACTCACTCTCTACCACCCCAGTATTATCCCTGTACTCTGTGTGCAGCTATCAGGATTCAAATTGACCGTGACTACACAAGTCTGTGGCCTCCAAAATAACTGCCACATTTATCCATGAATCATCAGAGTCGAATAACAGCAGCCATTTCATCATTATGTGGATGCATATGTTGTCCTTTGAGACCTGAATTAAGCATTTGTATCCAAAGCCATTTTGAATATCTTTGTCAGACAAACAAATTGAAATGACAATTACTCATGCAGCACAATCCTTAATGGACGATGACATTACAAGTGCAGCTATTCAGACATGTACCTGTGAATGTGCAGCCATTTGATTTCATCCACGGTGAGTGCTAGGAATATTACTGGCAAAGTTTGTGTTTGCTTTTTAATCCCCACAATCAAGTCCTGCATTTACGATAATCAATCAGACATGCTGAAAGGTTTGAGCATGCACAGTTCCGTCCAAAAAATATTAGCTAGCGTGCTTCTCTGCCAAGACATACGGAGTCTGGTCTTAAACTATTTGCTTAATGCCTTTGAGATCAGTGCAGCACAGCAAAAGTTGTAAAACATTTCATGATGAAAATTGTGTTGTACAGGATGAGGTTAACTTGATCTCATTCACTGCAATGTTTTATGTTAACTTAAACCTTAGCAGTAGTTTTGATAGTAGGTAAATGGTCACAGAGGGCTAGTCTCATGTAGGGTTGACCTTTTGCGATCAAGTAGCCCAGTTCTTTTATAGTCGTGCCCTTGAGCAAACGACACTTAGCCTCATGGTGCTACAGGAGTACTGTTGCTGTAATTAGTGTAGCTGACAATGAAAATCATCTGCTAAAGGGCAAAGTCATAATCTCTACCTACATATCTCTATCTGAGCCCTCAGTGTGTATGGCGTAGGACTCGGAACCAAGAGCGGCTTTTAATCAAAATAGAATGATTTTCACGACGTTTCATTCTCGCACATGCATTCTTCGTGTTCCTTGTATTACTTATTCAGCACGAAACAACGCGATCAGTGAAGCCCTGTTGCAGAGAGAAGGATTCTTATGAGCAGGTTCTTTTTAGTGAATCACAGATGCTAATGAGCAGTTTCTCAATTAATTGAATTCCCTTAATGAAGTCTTTAATGTATTTTATAAAAATAAATGAGTTAATGAATTATGTTACTATTTTTGTTGTTGTTGTTCATTGTTTTCAAAATGCTTCCATCGGTGGGCAGCAGAATTGCATATTTTTTCCAAATATCCTTAATGGAACCATTGAAGAACTGGACTCCTAAGAGGAATCATAACCAGATAATTAAATTCCTTACAATTCCCATCCCTAATAATGGACTTGAAATGACTTTTTGACTTTTATTTCAGGCTTTAAGAAGCATTGGATTTTTTTTTTTACCCTTTTCCATTTGGCTCTTGCTACATTTATTCATTTATTTGTAAGTTATGTGTGTAAAATTATTCCAAAATTAATTTAAAATTGAAAGACTAAACCTTTATATCACATTTGAACAGTGACTGCTTAGAGTAGCAGCTTTTAAATGAACTGCTGTTTTAAAATCCTTCAGTCAAAGCTGCTGTAATGTTGTTATCATAACGGAGACAAAAGCCCAGATGGCGCTTTTTGCATGTTTAAAGTGGTAGGCTGTGATTTCTCACTCAGATCTCGCTGGAGTCAGAATCAGAGAGTCCCCGCAGAGACGGGGAGTGAGATTAAGCTTTCCCCGTGGAGAATCTGTGCCGTTTTGACCTAAACAGACTGTTTGGAATCAGTGGCTACATATGGAGAAATTTCCACATTGGGTCCTTCCTACTGTTATTTGATAGACATAGGTCCATTGGGTCATAGAGATTATCTGATTGCTCATCACTACTTGTTATAACAGAAAGTTTTAAAATTGCAGGTCCACATGGGCATGAACAGGTCCATGTGTGCACAGAACTCAGCTGTTATATTGTTGCATATCTATTTTAGTATTTAATTTTATTATATTTTCAATGCCCAATAACAGAGTAATACATAGCTCTGCGCATGACATATGGAAGGAAAAAGAAAGAACAAGAAATCGTGACCATAAATTAAGAATTCACTCCCACAAGTTCCTTATTGATTAGTTCCCTTGTTGTAGTTAAATGGCCATAATATCAGTATGTTTTGAATATTGTGCATTTAAAAGGGGGGATCACTGAATCATCCAGTGTAATTTAGGTTCTGGCTTCTTGCTTATTAATGAGACAGAAATGATTGATCCCACTGTTGACTCTAAGTGGCATATATCATTGGCATTCATTAATCTACCTACATAATTTCAAAATGCCCCAATTCACCTTTATCTCTCTAGCTTTTAGAGAAGGGATCTAAGTTCCTTTCAGGGACTACATGTATGTTTATATTCATCCAAGATTGTCTACAGTATCTCCACTGATCTACATCAGTGGTTATTTATGAAGATTCATTTTGAAGAGACTGTTGTGGTATCACATATCTAAAAATAACTTTATTTTACAGGTCGTATTACGACTAAAATAAGTCAGTTCTATCTAATGGGATTGTTTCCCACCACAGTAAACCAATATGATGTATTGCTGACTATGCTATATCAATATATATTGATAATCATATCAGCGAACTGTTCTCACAGTTAAAGTATGATAAATTATCTTGATCTAAAACTCTTTAGGATGAGACACTTTTTTTCAGGAAGTGCTTTCCAAGACCTACTTTTCTTTCAGATATTGGTCCCTCAGAAACTTTGGTATAATTTGATGTACTGTAGTTAAGAGTATACAGCCTTAAATGAACATATCTACATATCAAACTTGACCTTAATACCAGTTTCAGTCTAAGGCCAGGCAAGCAACAGGACATTTTGTTGATCACATGGTTTCTATTTATGCATTGTCAGGCTACATTGTTCCACCCACTATGAAAACTCATCAGTCTAAAATCCCACTCCTTATAACTGTATATTACTGGGGTGTAATGATACATTGATATGAATTGATGCATCAATCAAAGACTATCAATATGATGTTCAGATGAAAAGCATAAAAAATAGGAATTTATATTTTTAAGATGCACTTTTGGGCACTCTCATGTTATTTTGAGGGGACAGCAAATTTACACTGTTATACAAGCTGTGCACTCACTACTTTACAAACTGAGTAGCAAAGTGTCATTTCTTCAGTGTTGTCACATGAAAAGATATAATAAAATATTTACAAAAATGTGAGGGGTGTACTCACTTCTGTGAGATACTGTGTGTGTGTGTGTGTGTATATGTATGTATATATATATATATATATATATGTGTGTGTGTTACATATAGCCTCAAGCACAAAGCTGTGATCATGCACACAGTGTGAGCATTGTTATGCCTTTTTCCTTTTGTCTTCAGTGTTTTCATGGGTCTTCGTCCCTGGTGTAGGTGTTTGATGTGTGGGCTGTTCTTTAGTCTGAGCTGAGCCATTATGACAGGCAGGAGGGACTTAATAACAGTGCTTTCACCCCAAGCATGCTCCTGACAAATTACCTGTGTGAGACCTGGATTTAGAGAAGGGTCAGTGGAAAGATCACACACACACACACACACACACACACACACACACACACACAAGCAGGGACAAACACACATTGCCTTTGTCTCCCTTGAAAAGGGAGTCTCTTCACTGGCCTCTGCACCTTCACACTATCACCTAGACATAATAGATGCTTAATATCTATTCAAAGTGTTTGATGTGTGTGGGAGAAAATTTCCATATTCCACATGTGGAGAAAAAGAGAGGGAGAGTCTCTGTATGTTTGTGTGATGTCACAAGCTTTCCTGTTGGCAGTGGAGCTTTCTTAAAGGGATAGTTCACCAAAAAATAAATTATTTACTCACCCTTTGCTTAATTTGCAAATGGTAGCTCTGCACAAAACAGTGATGTCATGGTCCAGCTCAGTTCAGTTCTCATCATATAGTGTCAGTGCAGTTAGATCAGTAATATTGTTGAATATTAACTGTCCCCAACTAAGTAAAACAGAGGCAACAGTGGCAAGGAACCCAAGCTCCATCAGGTGACAGAATGATGACAGAAACAGTTCTCCTTTGGCCAAACAAATCAAATTGGTGTGATTTAATTCCAGGCTACATCACAAGTCAGAAGTCAAGACTGTGGATTGGTATCATTCAAAATATTTCAGTAAAGCATTACAATAATCTAGCCTTGAGGTCATGAATCCATGAACTAACTTTTTTGCATCTGACATTGAGAGCCTATATCGTAATTTAGATATATTTTTAAGATGGAAAAATGTAGTTTTACAAATAGCAGAAATGTGGCTTTCAAATAAAAGATTTCTATCAAATAACACACCCAGGTTCCTAACTGACAACGAAGACTTGAAGCAGCTATCAAGTGTTAGAGAGTATTCTAGGTTATTGTGCGAAGGTGTTTGCTCCAGTAATTAAAACTTGTTTTAATTTAACAGTCCTTGTACTGAGCCTTGCGGTACTCCACACTGAACTTGTAATCGATATGATACCTCTTCATTTACTGCTACAAATTGATAACAGTCAGATAAGTGTGATGTGAACCATGCCAGTGCAATTCTAATGCCAACATAAGTCATTTGTAACTCCGAGAGCAGTCTTAGTAGTATGATATGGTTCTGACTGGAAATCCTTGCAGATTCCATTTCTTTTTAAGAAGAAACATAGTTGTGAGGATACTGCCTTTGTATTTTTGACAGAAAAGGGAGATATCGAGGTCGGTCTGTAGTTAACTAATTCTCAAGGATCAAGTCGTGTTTTTTTTAATAAGAGGCGTAATAACAGCCAGCTTGAAAGTTTTTGGGACATATCCTAATGACAATGATGAATTAATAATATTAAAAAGAGGTTCTCTTCTGATCACTCTTGCAAAGAAAAAAATTCATAAAGTCATTACTGCTGTGCTGTTTGGAAACATCCAAACTTGTTGAAGCTTTATTTCTTGTTAATTAAGCCACTGTATCAAATAAATACCTAGGGTTGTTCACGCAATGCAAAATACCTCTAGTTTTGTTTTCTTTCAGCTGTACTCCATTTTCCGGGCTTCAGGGTGTGAGTGTGCTCGTTATACCACGGCATTGGACTGTTTTCCTTAATCTTCTTTAAGCGCAAAGGAGCAACCATGTCTAAAGTGATAGAAAAGAGAGAGTCAATTGTTTCTGCTGCAACATCGAGTTCTTCTAAGCTATCTGGTATGCTAAGGAATTGAAACAAATCAGGCAGATTATTTATAAAGCAATCTTAAGTGGTAGAATTGATAGTTCTACCATATTTGTAACAAGAGGTTGGTTTTGCAGCCTTGGTTAAACAGGGTATACCCGAGACTAGATAATGATCTGAGACAGTGGCGAAGACAGGATATTATCATAGGGGTGGACAGGTAGGGGCCAGCAACCAGAAATCTTCATTTTTCTACATTAAAAGTTTGACTAAAATACTGAACTGTTTTAGTGCCTACAACACAACTGAATAAACTTAATTTGTACTTTAATGTAATTGAGATAGTAAAGAATTAGATCATATAATACTGAATGAATTTAACTATTTTTGTGTTTTTCCTCACCTTCAGGCATATAAATAGAAAAGAACCTCATACTATAGCTAAAGTTCAACTGCTCAGTCAGCTTGGTTCTGGTTTTCAAAACCCCCAGTAGTTTGTTCTCCCATCTTTGCATCCTCATGGATAAGACATGCAGATGACATAGTTCAAAGATTATTCAACCTTCATTGAATTTTATATAATCAATGAAATCTTCAACAATTCTGGGTTAGACTGTAAGGTCCATTTCAAAAACTTGCAACTGAAAAAGTAAACATTGAATGTTTCTATTAGTTGTCAAAATAAATTTATTCCATAGCCTGTACCTAAACTGAAATGGAAAAAAAAAGGTGTTTTCTTTTGAATTCCTATGTGCAAGAATGTGACTATGACAAGGGCAGAAGCCAGCAGCACATAAATGCCAGAATGTGAAATTAGTTCTTTTATGCATTTAAATGTCATTATCATTCATAATTTGTATTGTACTTTACCAAATAACACAAAATTGGTGCCTATTTGCTAGTACAGATGCACAGTGCTCACATTTATTGTGCCATAAATTACAGATTAAAAAAAAATACTTATCAAATTTGTGCCTTAAATTGTGATCTCACATAGCAGTAGACTGTATTTTAGTCCATACATTTGAGAGGCATATTCTTAAATGTGACGCATATAACACCGGTTTCACTTCGCAAGCGTGAGAGTCGCATAGCAGCAGTGAAGCGGGGGTTTCGGCGCCGAGTCTATTTTTGCTCCGTTGCTGACACTCAATTAAAGTGAAAGCACACTTCTGATGGACAAAATAAATATGATTTCACACAAAAAGTGCTGCGATGCTGTACAAACGCTTCCAGTGTGGATATTCGCTCGTGTCTGCAGCTGCAGTGAAGATATAGTTACGCTCACATGCTGCTCACGTGCCGCTCAAGCTTGCAGTGTGAAACGGGCGGAACAAATACATACACGCATGCATGTTTAAACGCTGCTTTAATCGCCTCCATATGTAATCATGATGTAATAACTCTTTCACAACCTTTTATATCTTCTGTTCTACCAGAAAGACTCAGAGGGCAGGTGAACATTTGCTTGGTATTTATTCCATAATGTATTAACAGATGTTAGTGAGCGACAATGATTCATGTTTAGTTGTGTTTTGGCGTAGGCCTAGTCCTTATTCCGAATCCTGGGGGATGCAGATTCGGCTGATCCTGCCTGAAGATGAAAGCAGGGTCGGAGCCTACCCCCGATGGATGGACAGGGCCAACCTGGTGGTGGTGGGGGAGGATGGAGGGGAATGTCAGGGTCATCAACTGCGAACGTGAAACAGAGAGTTCAGTGCTTATATACTCCAGGTGTAAAGCAGTGATTGGCCAGACCTATGAGTATGAATGAATGACGTGGCATTAGAGTCTTCCTGGTAGAACCTACGCCAAAGCTTTCATTTCTCCTTTCACTGTTGATCTATTGAAGCTCTCTTGGCACCTGTACCTTTTCCGCGCTCGATTGACTTGCCCCTGGCACTGAGGTGAAGTTGGAGTGTGCGCCTGAAAAATCTCATGCTTGTTGTGGTCGTAAAGAGATGGTTCTTTTTCTAAATAAACGCAATTCTTGTCAAGAAAAAAAAGAGAAACATCAATTGTGAGCAGGGTGGCCAAAGGAACGGCCAAGCATAGGTCAGTGGTGGCCACCCCCTAGCAGTAGCCAGTTCAAATGTCAAACGGGATGTATTGTTTCAAAAATGAAGCCTTAGGCATGTTGTTCCAAACTTGTATGCCTTATTTTCTTCTATGAAAAATAAATAAAGATATTTTGAGAAATGTCTCATTATTTTTGGGTCAAAGAGTGGAAGTAAGAGGTCACCAAAACGGTTTGGTTACCAACATTCTTCAAAATAAGTCATACAGGTTTGGAACCACATGAGGGGGAGTAAATTATGTCATTTCAATTTTGGGTGAACTATCCCTTTATGTTAATATTTATTACAGTGAGCTGTTAACTTAAAAAAAAAAACACAAAACACTGAGAATTGATTCAGTCAGTGAGTTAAACTTGAGCATTAGGCAGATTTGTAAATACAATACAAGTTTATGTTTAGAACAACTTGAGGTAGATTAAATGATGACAGAATTGTGATCTTCCTTTAATCTGTGCCACTGACATTTGACCCCATCTCTTCTAGGAAAATCCTATCTCACTTTCTTTCTCTGAGAGGTGCATCAGGTACAGCTAAGCTGGAATGCAAAGCTGAGCAAGTCTTTGTTGTTTCAGGAGAAGCTTTCAGCATTCAAACAGCACTCCACAATTCTCCCCTCGGCTTTGTGTGGTTGAGTATTGAAAATTTGCTGTTGCCGCAGTCAGTTTTCTTCAAGTTTGTCTTTTGTTTCAGTGGCTGAGCTCAGGTGCACAGAACAGACCTTTCTCTCTCCCCCTCTTCATCTCTCTATGCTTCTCATTTTCCCACTCAGCACAGACTAGATATAAAAACTTCCAATTTGCATATGAAATTGGGTGGAAAGCAAAATTAGTCGAGCTGCATTGAGTAAAAGCAGTTACACACACATGTACACACAGACATGTTTGTCCCTTTCGCTGGCTGTTCTGTTTACAGAGTTCCACTGCACGGAAAGACTCAGAGGAATATTTGAATTAGCGACTCGTTCAGAGCTTTGTCACGTGATGAATATTACTGCTGTTCATTAGCATGAGTAATTAGGTCAAAACAATCACATGGTTTCGTAGGTAAAGCATCTGAACATGGCACTTTCAGAGCAATGTTGAGACAAGCAGGACTATTTTTTAATCGGGTAAATCCTCCAAGCTGTCCACAGAGTCTTTCATCCAATCATAAATGGACATACAGAGCTTTATTCTAAATGACACTATGTAACTTGAATATTGTTAGAGAGGATATTTAAGTAGATTATATTGTAACCGATTACATGACCTACAGACATTGACTAAAACCTCATTGCAAAGAACCAGTCAGACATCATTGCAGACTAGTGATTACGCTTTTAAAGTGCTATTGACCACCACATTCTGCCCCATGTTATTGTACCGGCCACTGTAGCCTCTTCCAGTCCTGCCAGCTCATCGTACTCTTCTGGGACAGGCGCAGGATGTTGTTTAATGGCTTTTATCCACAGACCACAAAGGAGGCTCTGTGCTAAATGCTACGAGTTATTGCTTTAAGAGGGACGTTTTACAGAGAGGAGATTCTTTCCTTTTTTTCCCCAGTCTTTGTTTTGGGATGGATAACTTGTTTCACAGAGATCCCTTTGAGGGTCTCTCTGTTTGGCAGTCCCCATGAGGATTCCAGCTTGTTTTTCTGTACTGGTAGCAGGTAGTGAACTTGCCTCCTGTTAGAGACGCTTCACTGCACAGTTGTTTGAACAACAGCACCACTCAAAGGTTGTTAAAGGAACTACAGCATACAAAAAAGTTCAGGCAGTTCTGTGATACACACAACTCTGGGTCATTCAGGGGCATTATTTCAGGAGCAATCATTTCAAATGCTAGGCTAGTTTTTCTGACTAAGAGACTGACTTATATTGTGTCTCCTGTTTATCTTTTATTTGTAGCCTATATGTTTTGTCTTAGGCTATATGCGTTGAGCAAAATAAATAAAGGAACACATTAATGCACTTTAAGAAGTGATTAAAGGCCTCACTTTGGTTAAATTCATTGTGTCAGTATAATATCGCATACTTCATACTTCAGACAAATCTGTTGACATGTAGTCACTAAAGACATTGTATTTTTTGTAGGTGATCTTAGTGAGCTCCAGCATCAATGAACGTGACCAGATGCTCTTCATCAGCACAGATGAGGGTGCATCCTTTCAACGGCAGCCTGTCTCCTTCACCGTGGAAACACTCCTCTTCCATCCATCTGAGGAAGACAAACTGTTGGCTTACAGCAAGGAGGCGAAGGTCAGTCATGAAAGTGTTGGCCAACACAGATTAACACAGTAAATGACTATAATGACACCAATTGAAGTCAGTGTTTTTTGGCAGCTTCAAACCAGTCACTCACAAGACCGTAATATGTTTTAATTCCAGCTGCATGTTTGTAGCTTTTCTTGTCAGGCTTAACTGCCTGAATTAGTCTTTGTGGCTGTTTCAGTATTAATGATTTAGGTCTCGGCTGGTTGACTTGACCAACTGTTCTCAACATATTTTTCACCCAGCTTTGTTTATGGTAATGCTTTTTGCTCTCCAGCATATTGGCATCCTCATTATTAGAGTTATGAGCAGCACTGCTTGGCCTTCAGGCCATGGTTGTCTCTCGCTAAAGAGCATGTTTACATTGTTAACGGCTGGGTGAGCAACGAGGCAAGAACTGTGTGTGTGTGTGTGTGTGTGTGTGTGTTTATGTGCAGTTGATGAATTGCTAAAACCCCTAGACGCTGTGTGCAACATGCTGCATTTATCATCTCTGAGATTAAACAGAAAAGACAATGAAAAAGCACATGGCGGGTTGGTTGTTTTGGCCGTGAGTCTGTGTTTGTTTGTTTGTGTTGTTATGGAGCAGTTTGGTGTGTATTTTCCATGCAAGTGGTGATCAATATAATCTCATTATAGAGATGATCAATTGAAAACAAATTCACGCACACAAACACACTCAACGTTTGTGATTTTAATTGCTATATATGGACAGTTTCCCACAACCTGATCGTTATGTACAGTATACAATGAATCGCTCATCTAATTATCATGATCCTGAGAATTTGCAAAGTGTGCTTTAATCTAATCCAGCCTAAAAATCAATGATATAACTTGTGATTTATTTGTCTTTCTCTGTTTTTCAGCTGTACATCTCCACGGATATGGGTCACAAATGGACTCTGCTGCAGGAGCGTGTTACTAAAGACAGAGTTTTCTGGTGACTTTTTTTTTCTAAAAAACACTCTACACTACTTAAATGGAACCTCGTGTTGTTTCAAACCTGTATAACTTTATTTTGTGGAACCTCAAATCAGATGTTTAGCAGAATGTCTGAACTGATGTCTTCCATACAATGGGGATCAGTGGCCGTAAAGCTCCAAAAGCACCACAAAAACATTGTAAACACATACATGGTCTGTATGATTTCTGACTCCATATAGGGAACAGTTTAAAATATAAGCTGTTATTCACTGAAAATATTGCTTGATGACTGTGATCACCATTTACTTTCATTGTACGGAAAAGAGCAGCTTGGACATTCTGCTATAAATAACTTGTGTATTTCACAGAAGAAAGAAAGGTCTTTCTGGGTGTCAGCACTGGTTTACTTTATTACACTTTACCTTGCCCTCTAAGACTTTCTCTTTAATCTTTTTCCCCCTCCATTCCCTCTTTCTCTTCTTCCACCTTCTTAGTGGAATTTCAAACCCTTTTTATTTTCCATTCCTTCACTCCTTGGTTATGGTTCACTGCAACCACAGCTGGGATTGAAATCCTGGACAGAAGTGATTTATTTCTCCACCCCAACTGTCTGACCCTCTCTTTCTCTTTTTTGATCTCTCCTTCCTGATCTTTCGCTCTTTCCTGCTTGTGTGTCATCCTCCCAGCGCACTTTACCAGATTCACTTACACAGCTCTGTATAGTTTGTGTGTGGTTGATAGTGATAAAAGATGAAAAAGTCAGCTCCCTGTCAGCATCTGCCATAATAAACCCCATCCAGCATGTTTTATTTGGCTGGAGGTTTTACAATGACACTGTAAATCTGAAGCTGTTTTTACTCTATTCCTCAGCAGCAGGGGGTTTGATAAGGGTCGTACCCCTTCCCTCTCTGCTGTCTCCAAACCTCTTTAAAACATCTTAGAGAATTGCCTCAGAAGACGCGACAGAATCAGTTCATAGTGAGGGTTGCGGCTCTCTTGTCCTCCCCGTCTGCTGCCTCGCTCATAAAACAACAGAAGGGGAGGTCTGGAGAGGAGAGGGCATAAATCAGTGTGGCTTTAATGGACAGGGATGCTGTCTGGGAGGGTGGTCTGTATCGTGTGGTCAGAAGAAGAGTCTTGAGCTCATTGTGACTCATTATGTAATGTTGAGACATGGTGGTTAAGTAATCTGCCATAAATCAATGTGGAGCAAGATTATGTAGACATTATGCTGCTGTAAATATTTTTATGTTGTAAACTTTACCACATTAGAAATATTAGACGGATTTAGAACATTAATTTCCATCTGTAATGCTGAAAAAAGCACTTTTGAACATGCGGGACTCTCCCCCCCCAAACCAGTTAAAGGGTTTGTTTACTCAAAATGTCATTCCAAACCCGTAAGACTTTTGTTCATAAAACACAAATGAAGATATTTTTAATGAAATCTGAGAGCTTTCTGACCCTCCATTGACAGTCTACACAACTACCACTTTGACACTTCAAAAAGTTCATAAAGACATTGTAAAACTAATCCATATGAATTGAGTGGTTTAGTCCAAATTTTCTAAAGAGACTCGATCGCTTTGTATGACAGATTGAATTTAGGCTTTTATTCACATATAAACCTTTAATACGTCAGTTGTGGTAAACAGAAGCTCAATCATGTTTGCTTGACGTGCAAGAACCATTGAGGTTCATTCTTGTGTGTTAGGCAGCACATTTGAGTGTCCGGAAGAACCAATGAGGTTTGTTCTCGTGCGTCAAGCAAGTACGGACTATCAATGGAGAGACAGAAATCTCTCAGATTTAATTTAAAAATATCTTTATTTGTATTTCGAAGATGAACAAAAGTCTTAAAGGTTTGGAACGACATGAGGGTGAGTAAATGATGACATTCTTTTAATTTTTGTGTAAATTAACCCTTTATGCACAAACCCCGCCCAGCAACCAATTGAAAATATTTCACTGGTCATGTCCCTCACAGTCCTGATTATCTACACAACACGGAAACAAATACCGAACCCTAACCTAAACCCAAACCTTAAAGGGATAGTTCACCCAAAAATGAAAATTAGCCCATGATTTACTTACCCTCAAGCCATCCTAGGTGTATATGACTATTTTCTTTCAGACAAACACAATCGGAGATATATTTAAAAATATCCAGGCTCTCCCAAGCTTTATAATGGCAGTGAATGGGAGCTTTGCATCCATCCATCATAAATATAATCCATATCAGCTCCAGTGGATTAATAAAGGCCTTCTGAAGTGAAGCAATGGGTTTTTGTAAGAAAAATATCCATATTTAAAACTCTAATAACTAGCTTCCTTCAGACTGCCATACGCATCGATTTGCGGCAGAAGAATAACCCCTGACCCGAAGCATGACGCAATGACGAACGTGGAAGTGCATAGAATAGAGTAAAACAAAATCATAAATTAACACACACACTCCTAAAAGGCTTATTCTTCTTGTTTAAACACTTGTAAGTTAACCTCCAAACAATTGTCTTTAACACAGCTGGACTAATGACAGTGAGCTGTCTGCATTCCTTCAAACCAAGAACTTTGTGTGTGTGTGTCTGTATGGGTGAGGAGGGTTAGTTCACCCAAAAATTGCATTCATCCTGGCATCATTTACACACTATGATTTATGACTGTTTTCCTATGGATAGCAAAAGGTAAATGATGACAGAATTAAAATTCTGGGCTGAACTATCCCTTTAAGGTGTCTTTCTGTGTGTGAATCAGTCTTGTTTGATCCTCTCAGAGTGTTACTAACTGTATGCTTTGTTTAAGGGCTGTGACGGGGATGGATGTGGATCCTGATTTGGTTCATATGGAGATTCAAGACATCAGCGGTGGTAAGGGAGCGCATGTGTTTATAGAACAGTGCATTTTGATTCAATTCTACATACCGTAACAAACCACTAAGAAAGAAGGCAGATGGGATGTTTTGAGGCTTTAGTTTTTCCTCATTCACACAAATCTCTTTCAGTGAATTCCTCCTGGCTGAGCTGTTTTGTGAGGCTTGTGTGTTCGTGTGTATTAAAAGAGACCAGCCGTACAGATGCAAACTGTTGCACAGAGCTTCATCACACTCTAGCCAGTGAAGGTTAAACACTGACAGCCACATACAAACACATACACTCAAACCCTAAGGGAAGTGAGAGTTGTGTTTAACCAGTCTAAAAGATCACACTGGACACATACATCCAGCCCTTCTCCTGATAAATGAACTTTCATTTCTTTATATTTGGTTGGGTTTGTGTCACAAAGAAAGATGCAGACCTCAAGTGTATTTGCTTTAGCTTAGTGGCTCTTTTAACCTCTCATAAGTTGCTCCGTGTGTGTGTCTGTGTGTTTGTGTGTGTGTGGTGTGTGTGTGTAGACACATCTGACCTTGTGTGTCAGAAGACAGAAGAAAAGCGTTCAGCCATTCTAATTGCTTTTTAATGAATTTCTCTGCTGTACTGCTTTGATTAACCATTCGTCCTCGTCAATGAAGTAGTCTGTCCAGTTGTTTGCCTAAAAATAATAACAAAAAATAAAAACACTGAGAATGAGAGGAAACAACATTATGAGAATAGTATTTAAGTTCTCCAATTTGACCTTTGACCTTTTTAAACCTTTGGCCGTGATTTTTGGAGCATGTATTCTCAATTAGTTGTCATTTTTATGCATGTTCAGAGAATTGATACATGCATGTGTGTGCGTGTGTGTGTGTGTGTGTGTGTGTGTGTGTGTGTGTGTGTGTGTGTGTGTGTGTTTTGTAGAGGTTGCTGAGCCAGCTATTGTGTGAGATTATAACAGAAAGTCCACGTCAACAGGGCACCTCGGCACTGTTTTCCTCATAATTAATTTCCTGCCATTCTGGAGCAAAGCAATCTGTACCGTGAGGCTTTAGCTAATTTTGTTAAAAGCTCTTTTTGCAGATATCTTTTGCTCCATTTACCTCTGGAATAAAACCCAGACACTCACTTACAAAAGCCACATGAGCAGACATAGAAATGAAAGTCCTTTCCAACTTTTTAGAGTCATATTTTTACCTTCAATTTCCTCTAACCCTTTGTGTGGGTGTGTGCTTCTGTCTTTCACCAGGATACCTTTATGTGACATGTCTCATCCAAAACTGCTCTGATAAAATGGTGACAGCACAGTTCTTGGGGAAGATTGACCACAATTCCCTCTCAGTGCAAGATGAATACATATTTGTAAAGGTAAAATGATGTTAATTATGATGCTATTTAAGATATCTGTTTTCTATTTGAATATATTCTAAAATGTAATTGATTACTGTGATGGCAAAGTTGTATTAAAGCAGCCATTACTCTCGTCTTCAGTGTCACATGATCCTTCAGAAATCATTCTAATATGCTGCTATGCTGCTCAAGTAGCATTTCTTATTATCAGTGTTGCAAAAAATTTGTGATGCTAAATGTCTTTGTTAAATTATTTATTGTGGATTCTTTAATAAATAAACAAACTCAAAATTCAGAGGAAAATCCTTTATTTGTAATATATTTTTTTGTAACATTATAATCACACATGTAAGAGATACTTTTAGCTAGGCAAAATAAACCCTGGTCAAGGTTTTATATTACACTAAAATAGATTTTTTTGTGTGAAAATGACCTTTTGAATGCACATTATGCCACTTATTACACAACTGCTTGCCATATAAATAAACGGATTTAGTTATTTTTAATAAAATAACTGACTGCAGTATGTCATGATTGACCAATCAGAATAAAAAATCTGGCATATATATTTATTTATATATATATAATATAGATATACTGCAGGACTCTTGGTGTTTAACCAACATTAAAAGCATGACCATCGATTAACCTTGTCCCTTTGGCTGATATTGAGAGAACTGATAAGTGCTAGACATCATGGGCAATTCACGGATCAGTGAATGTTTTCAGAAGTGCAAAGCTGGGCTTTTTTCTCAACAGCATAGCAGTCTATTTTCACATGTAAAGACTGATGAAGTCTCTCATCTCTAAAGCAAATGCAGCTACAACTATAGCATTTCAATTGCTGGGAGTTTTTCAGGCTTTCATTTTGCTTTTGAGGAAAATTTCTCACTATTAGAGTGCTGAAGTGAACAATACACTCTATTAAGTTTAGATGTGATTCAAGAATTGATTAATCAGATTTGTCTAGACATTGTTTGTGAGGACACATACACCAAAATTATTGTTAATCCTGTATATGACAAGCTAATATGCAGTGTCCACAAGATTGGCAATAATTTTGGTCTCACATACTTCATTTTGACATACAGTATTGCTTTTTCCTCTTTTCTGTTTTTTTCCCCTCTTTTTATCTTCTTTCTGTTCTTTTTTTTTTTTTTCTATATTTAATTACTTTTTCTGATCTTTTATAATTAGACAGTAACTCAAGGACATTTGCTCTTGTTTTGTATTAATTTCTCTCACTCCCCCACCCCCTTTCACCTGTTCAGTTGCTTTTTGAAGGGATTGCAGCTGTTGAAAAGGAATTCAGATAATGCCCTTGAGAAACAGGACTACAGTGTGTTAAATGTTTGTGTTCGGTCAGAGGCACGCTGATGCAGACTGGACACAGTTCATGTGAACATGTGAAGAGTTTGTACAAGGAACCAACAGACTAGTGCTAGTAGAGATTGAATCTATTGGGATAATACCAGCGAGGTAAAATCGACAGTGTGAATTCAGACTGAAAAGGATGAATAGAAAAGAAAGAGTGGTTTGTCTCAAAATTGCTGACCGTGAAGACACGACTCCACCATTGGGATAGTGAAATAAAAACTGCATTGGTAAACAAAATAAACACACTGTCTTTCTTTTCTTTTTTAGGTAACTACAGGAAATCGCACCAAGTATTATGTCTCATACCGGAGGAATGAATTTGTTCAAATGAGATTCCCTAAATACGCCCTTCCGAAGGTACAGTCCTCAAAAATGTGCCTGTTAAATGAACAATATTTACTTTGAAATCCCTTGTGCAGTTTTGGGTTATATTTACAAAAATATTTATCGTATGTTTAAGACGAAAAAAAACTTTTGACTTCAGAATTATAGTCTATCAAACACTTTTTGTGCTGATCATACTGTGCAGATGCAAAGTGATTAGGCATTTAATATATACTAATATAATTGTGTCTCCTTATTGTTCGTTAAAATTTAGTTGGACTTTTTACTACTTATTCTCATTCAAGCTAATGCATCATATTTTTTTTGATTTAACACCAGCAGCATGATTCCAAGTGTGATATTGCTTTTATACAGCAGTTCAATAAACAAGAAGTTAATATTAAGTACCTTTTGAGTAATATTTTAGACACAGCTGCATCTGCAAATAGCACACAACAGGGGTGTTTCGTTACTGATTGAATCAGTGTTTTTGAACTAATTGGTTGAGTAAATGATTCAATGGCTGACTCATAAAAACAGTCAGTTGATTCATTGCTTAATGAATCAGAGAGTTTAAACAATTCAGTTGAATGTTTGATTCAATGACTCCATCATAAAAATGGTCACTTGTCGCCACCTACTGGTGTACTGATGTAACCTGCAAAAATAATCCACTACTAATGCACAGACTGACAGCATATCTAGAACTAGCAATCACAGACAAGCAGAGTGAAACAAACCATGAAACTGTTGTATAAATGTCAAATATCCCAAGATTTATTTATAGAAATGCTTCTTGAATTTCACTTACTTACATTTTCACTAACATATAGTGCAGCAGTATCATGTATGTGTATAGTTGTGTTCTTGAAGTTACTAATGTTTATGTCATGAACTGTGTACTAAATGTGAATTACTGTTTGAAGTTAGTTATTGTTCTTTTATCAACTGCAGCTGTTGAGGATTTCACTTTAAAGCCATAGAGTGACTATGACGTATTGCGACAATATGTATGAACTGAAGAGCACAGTTGCTGTCTAGCACTGAAACACTACACCATTACAACCCAGATGTGGGTTT